>NW_028148682.1:0-152636 GCF_965153285.1 Podarcis tiliguerta | reverse complement strand
TCTTTTTCTGCCGGTTAAGTTGTCGAGGGTTGATTTCTTGTTCTGTGATAATAAGCCTTCTGTTTCGACTGACAAAGCCTTCAGGGGAGCATTTGCAACCGGTTGGCACCATTTTGGAGTGAATTGCCAAAAGACAGATTTTTGCTGAAATTGTGACCCCGGGACTTAGGGATTTTTTCAAAAAATCTTTTTCCGCCGGTTAAGTTGTTGAGGGCTGATTTCTTGTCCTGTGATAAAAAGCCTTCTGTTTCGACCGCCAAATCTTTCAGGGGAGCATTTACAACCGGTTGGCACCATTTTGGAGTGAATTGCCAAAAGACAGATTTTTGCTGAAATTGTGACCCCGGGACTTAGGGATTTTTTCAAAAAATCTTTTTCTGCCGGTTAAGTTGTTGAGGGCTGATTTCTTGTCCTGTGATAAAAAGCCTTCTGTTTCGACCGCCAAATCTTTCAGGGGATCATTTGCAACCGGTTGGCACCATTTTTGAGTGAATTGCCAAAAGTCAGATTTTTGCTTAAATTGTGACACCGGGGCTTAGGGATTTTTTCAAAAAATCTTTTTCTGCCGGTTAAGTTGTCAAGGGTTGATTTCTTGTTCTGTGATAATAAGCCTTCTGTTTTGACTGACAAAGCTTTCAGGGGAGCATTTGCAACTGGTTGGCACCATTTTGGAGTGAATTGCCAAAAGTCAGTTTTTTGCTGAAATTGTGACCCCGGGGCTTAAGGATTTTTCAAAAAATCTTTTTCTGCCGGTTAAGTTGTTGAGGGCTGATTTCTTGTCCCGTGATAAAAAGCCTTCTGTTTCGACCTACAAAGCTTTCAGGGGAGCATTTGCAACCGGTTGGTACCATTTTGGAGTGAATTGCCAAAAGTCAGATTTTTGCTGAAATTGTGACCCCGGGGCTTAGGGATTTTTTCAAAAAATCTTTTTCTCCTGGTTAAGTTGTTGAGGGCTTATTTCTTCTTCTGTGATAATAAGCCTTCTGTTTCGACTGCCAAAGCTTTCAGGGAAGCATTTGCAAGTGATTGGCACCATTTTTGAGTGAATTGCCAAAAGTCAGATTTTTGCTGATATTGTGACCCCGGGGCTTAAGGATTTTTTCAAAAAATCTTTTTCCGCCGGTTAAGTTGTCAAGGGCTGATTTCTTGTCATGTTATAAAAAGCCTTCTGTTTCGACCTCCTAAGCTTTCAGGGGAGCATTTGCAACCGGTTGGTACTGTTTTTGAGTGAATTGCCAAAAGTCAGATTTTTGCTGAAATTGTGACCCCGGTGCTTAGGGATTTTTGAAAGAAATCTTTTTCTGCCGGTTAAGTTGTTGAGGGCTGATTTCTTGTCCTGTGATAAAAAGCCTTCTGTTTCGACTGCCAAAGCTTTCAGGGGAGCATTTGCAACCGGTTGGCACCACTTTTGAGTGAATTGCCAAAAGTCAGATTTTTGCTGAAATTGTGACACCGGGGCTTAGGGATTTTTTCAAAAAATCTTTTTCTGCCGGTTAAGTTGTCAAGGGTTGATTTCTTGTTCTGTGATAATAAGCCTTCTGTTTTGACTGAGAAAGCTTTCAGGGGAGCATTTGCAACCGGTTGGCACCATTTTGGAGTGAATTGCCCAAAGTCAGATTTTTGCTGAAATTGTGACCCCGGGGCTTAAGGATTTTTTCAAAAAATCTTTTTCTGCCGGTTAAGTTGTTGAGGGCTGATTTCTTGTCCTGTGATAAAAAGCCTTCTTTTTCGACTGACAAAGCTTTCAGGGGAGCATTTGCAACCGGTTGGCACCATTTTGGAGTGAATTTCCAAAAGTCAGATTTTTGCTGAAATTGTGACCCCGGGGCTTAAGGATTTTTTCAAAAAATCTTTTTCTGCCGGTTAAGTTGTTGAGGGCTGATTTCTTATTCTGTGATAATAAGCCTTCTGTTTCGACTGCCAAAGCTTTCAGGGGAGCATTTGCAAGTGATTGGCACCATTTTTGAGTGAATTGCCAAAAGTCAGATTTTTGCTGAAATTGTGACCCCGGGGCTTAGGGATTTTTTTCAAAAAATCTTTTTCCGCCGGTTAAGTTGTTGAGGGCTGATTTCTTGTCCTGTGATAAAAAGCCTTCTGTTTCGACCGCCAAAGCTTTCAGGGGAGCATTTGCAAGCGGTTGGTACCATTTCTGAGTGAATTGCCAAAAGTCAGATTTTTGCTGAAATTGTGACCCCGGGGCTTAGGGATTTTTTCAAAAAATCTTTTTCTGCTGGTTAAGTTGTCAAGGGCTGATTTCTTCTTCTGTGATAATAAGCCTTCTGTTTCGACAGCCAAAGCTTTCAGGGAAGCATTTGCAAGTGATTTGCACCATTTTTGAGTGAATTGCCAAAAGTCAGATTTTTGCTGAAATTGTGACCCCGGGGCTTAAGGATTTTTTCAAAAAAAAAATTTCCTGCTGGTTAAGTTGTTGAGGGCTGATTTCTGGTTCTGTGATAATAAGCCTTCTGTTTCGACTGACAAAGCTTTCAGGGGAGCATTTGCAACCGGTTGGCACCATTTTTGAGTGAATTGCCCAAAGTCAGATTTTTGCTGAAATTGTGACCCCGGGGCTTAAGGATTTTTTCAAAAAATCTTTTTCTGCCGGTTAAGTTGTTGAGGGCTGATTTCCTCTTCTTTGATAATAAGCCTTCTGTTTCGACTGCCAAAGCTTTCAGGGAAGCATTTGCAAGTGATTGGCACCATTTTTGAGTGAATTGCCAAAAGTCAGATTTTTGCTGTAATTGTGACCCCGGGGCTTAAGGATTTTTTTCAAAAAATCTTTTTCTGCTGGTTAAGTTGTTGAGGGCTGATTTCTTGTCCTGTGATAAAAAGCCTTCTGTTTCGACTGACAAAGCTTTCAGGGGAGCATTTGCAACCGGTTGGCACCATTTTTGAGTGAATTGCCAAAAGTCAGATTTTTGCTGAAATTGTGACCCCGGGGCTTAAGGATTTTTTCAAAAAAAAATTTTTCTGCCGGTTCAGTTGTTGAGGGCTGATTACTTCTTCTTCTGTGATAATAAGCCTTCTGTTTCGACTGACAAAGCTTTCAGGGGAGCATTTGCAACCGGTTGGCACCATTTTGGATTGAATTGCCAAAAGTCAGATTTTTGCTGAAATTGTGACCCCGGGGCTTAAGGATTTTTTCAAAAAATCTTTTTCTGCCGGTTAAGTTGTCAAGGGTTGATTTCTTGTTCTGTGATAATAAGCCTTCTGTTTCGACTGACAAAGCTTTCAGGGGAGCATTTGCAAGTGATTGGCACCATTTTGGAGTGAATTGCCAAAAGTCAGATATTTGCGGAAATTGTGACCCCAGGGCTTAAGGATTTTTTCAAAAAAATCTTTTTCCACCGGTCAAGTTGCAGGGGGCTGATTTCTTGTCCTGTGATAAAAAGCCTTCTGTTTCGACCGCCAAATCTTTCAGGGGAGCATTTGCAACCGGTTGGCACCATTTTTGAGTGAATTGCCAAAAGTCAGATTTTTGCTGAAATTGTGACCCCGGGGCTTAGGGATTTTTTCAAAAAATCTTTTTCTCCTGGTTAAGTTGTTGAGGGCTTATTTCTTCTTCTGTGATAATAAGCCTTCTGTTTCGACTGCCAAAGCTTTCAGGGAAGCATTTGCAAGTGATTGGCACCATTTTTGAGTGAATTGCCAAAAGTCAGATTTTTGCTGATATTGTGACCCCGGGGCTTAAGGATTTTTTCAAAAAATCTTTTTCCGCCGGTTAAGTTGTCAAGGGCTGATTTCTTGTCATGTGATAAAAAGCCTTCTGTTTCGACCTCCTAAGCTTTCAGGGGAGCATTTGCAACCGGTTGGTACTGTTTTTGAGTGAATTGCCAAAAGTCAGATTTTTGCTGAAATTGTGACCCCGGTGCTTAGGGATTTTTGAAAAAAATCTTTTTCTGCCGGTTAAGTTGTTGAGGGCTGATTTCTTGTCCTGTGATAAAAAGCCTTCTGTTTCGACTGCCAAAGCTTTCAGGGGAGCATTTGCAACCGGTTGGCACCACTTTTGAGTGAATTGCCAAAAGTCAGATTTTTGCTGAAATTGTGACACCGGGGCTTAGGGATTTTTTCAAAAAATCTTTTTCTGCCGGTTAAGTTGTCAAGGGTTGATTTCTTCTTCTGTGATAATAAGCCTTCTGTTTTGACTGAGAAAGCTTTCAGGGGAGCATTTGCAAGTGATTGGCACCATTTTTGAGTGAATTGCCAAAAGTCAGATTTTTGCTGAAATTGTGACCCCGGGGCTTAGGGATTTTTTTCAAAAAATCTTTTTCCGCCGGTTAAGTTGTTGAGGGCTGATTTCTTGTCCTGTGATAAAAAGCCTTCTGTTTCGACCGCCAAAGCTTTCAGGGGAGCATTTTCAAGCGGTTGGTACCATTTTTGAGTGAATTGCCAAAAGTCAGATTTTTGCTGAAATTGTGACCCCGGGGCTTAAGGATTTTTTCAAAAAAAATTTTTTCTGCTGGTTAAGTTGTTGAGGGCTGATTTCTGGTTCTGTGATAATAAGCCTTCTGTTTCGACTGACAAAGCTTTCAGGGGAGCATTTGCAACCGGTTGGCACCATTTTTGAGTGAATTGCCCAAAGTCAGATTTTTGCTGAAATTGTGACCCCGGGGCTTAAGGATTTTTTCAAAAAATCTTTTTCTGCCGGTTAAGTTGTTGAGGGCTGATTTCCTCTTCTTTGATAATAAGCCTTCTGTTTCGACTGCCAAAGCTTTCAGGGAAGCATTTGCAAGTGATTGGCACCATTTTTGAGTGAATTGCCAAAAGTCAGATTTTTGCTGTAATTGTGACCCCGGGGCTTAAGGATTTTTTTCAAAAAATCTTTTTCTGCTGGTTAAGTTGTTGAGGGCTGATTTCTTGTCCTGTGATAAAAAGCCTTCTGTTTCGACTGACAAAGCTTTCAGGGGAGCATTTGCAACCGGTTGGCACCATTTTTGAGTGAATTGCCAAAAGTCAGATTTTTGCTGAAATTGTGACCCTGGGGCTTAAGGATTTTTTCAAAAAAAATTTTTTCTGCCGGTTCAGTTGTTGAGGGCTGATTACTTCTTCTTCTGTGATAATAAGCCTTCTGTTTCGACTGACAAAGCTTTCAGGGGAGCATTTGCAACCGGTTGGCACCATTTTGGATTGAATTGCCAAAAGTCAGATTTTTCCTGAAATTGTGACCCCGGGGCTTAAGGATTTCTTCAAAAAATCTTTTTCTGCCGGTTAAGTTGTTGAGGGCTGATTTCTTCTTCTGTGATAATAAGCCTTCTGTTTCGACTGACAAAGCTTTCAGGGGAGCATTTGCAACCGGTTGGCACCATTTTTGAGTGAATTGCCCAAAGTCAGATTTTTGCTGAAATTGTGACCCCGGGGCTTAAGGATTTTTTCAAAAAATCTTTTTCTGCCGGTTAAGTTGTTGAGGGCTGATTTCTTCTTCTGTGATAATAAGCCTTCTGTTTCGACTGCCAAAGCTTTCAGGGAAGCATTTGCAAGTGATTGGCACCATTTTTGAGTGAATTGCCAAAAGTCAGATTTTTGCTGTAATTGTGACCCCGGGGCTTAAGGATTTTTTTCAAAAAATCTTTTTCTGCCGGTTAAGTTGTCGAGGGTTGATTTCTTGTTCTGTGATAATAAGCCTTCTGTTTCGACTGACAAAGCCTTCAGGGGAGCATTTGCAACCGGTTGGCACCATTTTGGAGTGAATTGCCAAAAGACAGATTTTTGCTGAAATTGTGACCCCGGGACTTAGGGATTTTTTCAAAAAATCTTTTTCCGCCGGTTAAGTTGTTGAGGGCTGATTTCTTGTCCTGTGATAAAAAGCCTTCTGTTTCGACCGCCAAATCTTTCAGGGGAGCATTTACAACCGGTTGGCACCATTTTGGAGTGAATTGCCAAAAGACAGATTTTTGCTGAAATTGTGACCCCGGGACTTAGGGATTTTTTCAAAAAATCTTTTTCTGCCGGTTAAGTTGTTGAGGGCTGATTTCTTGTCCTGTGATAAAAAGCCTTCTGTTTCGACCGCCAAATCTTTCAGGGGATCATTTGCAACCGGTTGGCACCATTTTTGAGTGAATTGCCAAAAGTCAGATTTTTGCTTAAATTGTGACACCGGGGCTTAGGGATTTTTTCAAAAAATCTTTTTCTGCCGGTTAAGTTGTCAAGGGTTGATTTCTTGTTCTGTGATAATAAGCCTTCTGTTTTGACTGACAAAGCTTTCAGGGGAGCATTTGCAACTGGTTGGCACCATTTTGGAGTGAATTGCCAAAAGTCAGTTTTTTGCTGAAATTGTGACCCCGGGGCTTAAGGATTTTTCAAAAAATCTTTTTCTGCCGGTTAAGTTGTTGAGGGCTGATTTCTTGTCCTGTGATAAAAAGCCTTCTGTTTCGACTGACAAAGCTTTCAGGGGAGCATTTGCAACCGGTTGGCACCATTTTGGAGTGAATTTCCAAAAGTCAGATTTTTGCTGAAATTGTGACCCCGGGGCTTAAGGATTTTTTCAAAAAATCTTTTTCTGCCGGTTAAGTTGTTGAGGGCTGATTTCTTCTTCTGTGATAATAAGCCTTCTGTTTCGACTGCCAAAGCTTTCAGGGAAGCATTTGCAAGTGATTGGCACCATTTTTGAGTGAATTGCTAAAAGTCAGATTTTTGCTGAAATTGTGACCCCGGGGCTTAGGGATTTTTTCAAAAAATCTTTTTCTGCCGGTTAAGTTGTCAAGGGTTGATTTCTTGTTCTGTGATAATAAGCCTTCTGTTTCGACTGACAAAGCCTTCAGGGGAGCATTTGCAACCGGTTGGCACCATTTTGGAGTGAATTGCCAAAAGTCAGATATTTGCGGAAATTGTGACCCCAGGGCTTAAGGATTTTTTCAAAAAAATCTTTTTCCACCGGTCAAGTTGCAGGGGGCTGATTTCTTGTCCTGTGATAAAAAGCCTTCTGTTTCGACCGCCAAATCTTTCAGGGGATCATTTGCAACCGGTTGGCACCATTTTTGAGTGAATTGCCAAAAGACAGATTTTTGCTGAAATTGTGACCCCGGGGCTTAGGGAATTTTTCAAAAAATCTTTTTCTGCCGGTTAAGTTGTCAAGGGTTGATTTCTTCTTCTGTGATAATAAGCCTTCTGTTTTGACTGACAAAGCCTTCAGGGGAGCATTTGCAACCGGTTGGCACCATTTTTGAGTGAATTGCCCAAAGTCAGATTTTTGCTGAAATTGTGACCCCGGGGCTTAGGGATTTTTTCAAAAAATCTTTTTCTGCCGGTTAAGTTGTCAAGGGTTGATTTCTTGTTCTGTGATAATAAGCCTTCTGTTTTCACTGACAAAGCCTTCAGGGGAGCATTTGCAACCGGTTGGCACCATTTTGGAGTGAATTGCCAAAAGTCAGATATTTGCGGAAATTGTGACCCCAGGGCCTAGGGATTTTTTCAAAAAATCTTTTTCTGCCGGTTAAGTTGTCAAGGGTTGATTTCTTGTTCTGTGATAAAAAGCCTTCTGTTTCAACTGACAAAGCCTTCAGGGGAGCATTTGCAACCGGTTGGCACCATTTTTGAGTGAATTGCCAAAAGTCAGATTTTTGCTGAAATTGTGACCCCGGGGCTTAAGCATTTTTTCAAAAAATCTTTTTCTGCCGGTTAAGTTGTTGAGGGCTGATTTCTTGTCCTGTGATAAAAAGCCTTCTGTTTCGACTGACAAAGCTTTCAGGGGAGCATTTGCAACCGGTTGGCACCATTTTGGAGTGAATTTCCAAAAGTCAGATTTTTGCTGAAATTGTGACCCCGGGGCTTAAGGATTTTTTCAAAAAATCTTTTTCTGCCGGTTAAGTTGTTGATGGCTGATTTCTTCTTCTGTGATAATAAGCCTTCTGTTTCGACTGCCAAAGCTTTCAGGGGAGCATTTGCAAGTGATTGGCACCATTTTTGAGTGAATTGCCAAAAGTCAGATTTTTGCTGAAATTGTGACCCCGGGGCTTAGGGATTTTTTTCAAAAAATCTTTTTCCGCCGGTTAAGTTGTTGAGGGCTGATTTCTTGTCCTGTGATAAAAAGCCTTCTGTTTCGACCGCCAAAGCTTTCAGGGGAGCATTTGCAAGCGGTTGGTACCATTTCTGAGTGAATTGCCAAAAGTCAGATTTTTCCTGAAATTGTGACCCCGGGGCTTAGGGATTTTTTCAAAAAAATTTTTTTCTGCCGGTTAAGTTGTTGAGGGCTGATTTCTTCTTCTGTGATAATAAGCCTTCTGTTTCGACTGCCAAAGCTTTCAGGGAAGCATTTGCAAGTGATTTGCACCATTTTTGAGTGAATTGCCAAAAGTCAGATTTTTGCTGAAATTGTGACCCTGGGGCTTAAGGATTTTTTCAAAAAAAATTTTTTCTGCCGGTTAAGTTGTTGAGGGCTGATTTCTTGTCCCGTGATAAAAAGCCTTCTGTTTCGACCTACAAAGCTTTCAGGGGAGCATTTGCAACCGGTTGGTACCATTTTGGAGTGAATTGCCAAAAGTCAGATTTTTGCTGAAATTGTGACCCCGGGGCTTAGGGATTTTTTCAAAAAATCTTTTTCTCCTGGTTAAGTTGTTGAGGGCTTATTTCTTCTTCTGTGATAATAAGCCTTCTGTTTCGACTGCCAAAGCTTTCAGGGAAGCATTTGCAAGTGATTGGCACCATTTTTGAGTGAATTGCCAAAAGTCAGATTTTTGCTGATATTGTGACCCCGGGGCTTAAGGATTTTTTCAAAAAATCTTTTTCCGCCGGTTAAGTTGTCAAGGGCTGATTTCTTGTCATGTTATAAAAAGCCTTCTGTTTCGACCTCCTAAGCTTTCAGGGGAGCATTTGCAACCGGTTGGTACTGTTTTTGAGTGAATTGCCAAAAGTCAGATTTTTGCTGAAATTGTGACCCCGGTGCTTAGGGATTTTTGAAAAAAATCTTTTTCTGCCGGTTAAGTTGTTGAGGGCTGATTTCTTGTCCTGTGATAAAAAGCCTTCTGTTTCGACTGCCAAAGCTTTCAGGGGAGCATTTGCAACCGGTTGGCACCACTTTTGAGTGAATTGCCAAAAGTCAGATTTTTGCTGAAATTGTGACACCGGGGCTTAGGGATTTTTTCAAAAAATCTTTTTCTGCCGGTTAAGTTGTCAAGGGTTGATTTCTTGTTCTGTGATAATAAGCCTTCTGTTTCGACTGACAAAGCCTTCAGGGGAGCATTTGCAACCGGTTGGCACCATTTTGGAGTGAATTGCCAAAAGACAGATTTTTGCTGAAATTGTGACCCCGGGACTTAGGGATTTTTTCAAAAAATCTTTTTCCGCCGGTTAAGTTGTTGAGGGCTGATTTCTTGTCCTGTGATAAAAAGCCTTCTGTTTCGACCGCCAAATCTTTCAGGGGAGCATTTACAACCGGTTGGCACCATTTTGGAGTGAATTGCCAAAAGACAGATTTTTGCTGAAATTGTGACCCCGGGACTTAGGGATTTTTTCAAAAAATCTTTTTCTGCCGGTTAAGTTGTTGAGGGCTGATTTCTTGTCCTGTGATAAAAAGCCTTCTGTTTCGACCGCCAAATCTTTCAGGGGATCATTTGCAACCGGTTGGCACCATTTTTGAGTGAATTGCCAAAAGTCAGATTTTTGCTTAAATTGTGACACCGGGGCTTAGGGATTTTTTCAAAAAATCTTTTTCTGCCGGTTAAGTTGTCAAGGGTTGATTTCTTGTTCTGTGATAATAAGCCTTCTGTTTTGACTGACAAAGCTTTCAGGGGAGCATTTGCAACTGGTTGGCACCATTTTGGAGTGAATTGCCAAAAGTCAGTTTTTTGCTGAAATTGTGACCCCGGGGCTTAAGGATTTTTCAAAAAATCTTTTTCTGCCGGTTAAGTTGTTGAGGGCTGATTTCTTGTCCTGTGATAAAAAGCCTTCTGTTTCGACTGACAAAGCTTTCAGGGGAGCATTTGCAACCGGTTGGCACCATTTTGGAGTGAATTGCCAAAAGTCAGATTTTTGCTGAAATTGTGAACCTGGGGCTTAAGGATTTTTTCAAAAAAAAAATTTTCTGCCGGTTCAGTTGTTGAGGGCTGATTTCTTCTTCTGTGATAATAAGCCTTCTGTTTCGACAGCCAAAGCTTTCAGGGAAGCATTTGCAAGTGATTTGCACCATTTTTGAGTGAATTGCCAAAAGTCAGATTTTTGCTGAAATTGTGACCCTTGGGCTTAAGGATTTTTTCAAAAAAAAATTTTCCTGCTGGTTAAGTTGTTGAGGGCTGATTTCTGGTTCTGTGATAATAAGCCTTCTGTTTCGACTGACAAAGCTTTCAGGGGAGCATTTGCAACCGGTTGGCACCATTTTTGAGTGAATTGCCCAAAGTCAGATTTTTGCTGAAATTGTGACCCCGGGGCTTAAGGATTTTTTCAAAAAATCTTTTTCTGCCGGTTAAGTTGTTGAGGGCTGATTTCCACTTCTTTGATAATAAGCCTTCTGTTTCGACTGCCAAAGCTTTCAGGGAAGCATTTGCAAGTGATTGGCACCATTTTTGAGTGAATTGCCAAAAGTCAGATTTTTGCTGTAATTGTGACCCCGGGGCTTAAGGATTTTTTTCAAAAAATCTTTTTCTGCTGGTTAAGTTGTTGAGGGCTGATTTCTTGTCCTGTGATAAAAAGCCTTCTGTTTCGACTGACAAAGCTTTCAGGGGAGCATTTGCAACCGGTTGGCACCATTTTTGAGTGAATTGCCAAAAGTCAGATTTTTGCTGAAATTGTGACCCTGGGGCTTAAGGATTTTTTCAAAAAAATTTTTTTCTGCCGGTTCAGTTGTTGAGGGCTGATTACTTCTTCTTCTGTGATAATAAGCCTTCTGTTTCGACTGACAAAGCTTTCAGGGGAGCATTTGCAACCGGTTGGCACCATTTTGGATTGAATTGCCAAAAGTCAGATTTTTGCTGAAATTGTGACCCCGGGGCTTAAGGATTTTTTCAAAAAATCTTTTTCTGCCGGTTAAGTTGTCAAGGGTTGATTTCTTGTTCTGTGATAATAAGCCTTCTGTTTCGACTGACAAAGCTTTCAGGGGAGCATTTGCAAGTGATTGGCACCATTTTGGAGTGAATTGCCAAAAGTCAGATATTTGCGGAAATTGTGACCCCAGGGCTTAAGGATTTTTTCAAAAAAATCTTTTTCCACCGGTCAAGTTGCAGGGGGCTGATTTCTTGTCCTGTGATAAAAAGCCTTCTGTTTCGACCGCCAAAGCTTTCAGGGGAGCATTTTCAAGCGGTTGGTACCATTTTTGAGTGAATTGCCAAAAGTCAGATTTTTGCTGAAATTGTGACCCTGGGGCTTAAGGATTTTTTCAAAAAAATTTTTTTCTGCTGGTTAAGTTGTTGAGGGCTGATTTCTGGTTCTGTGATAATAAGCCTTCTGTTTCGACTGACAAAGCTTTCAGGGGAGCATTTGCAACCGGTTGGCACCATTTTTGAGTGAATTGCCCAAAGTCAGATTTTTGCTGAAATTGTCACCCCGGGGCTTAAGGATTTTTTCAAAAAATCTTTTTCTGCCGGTTAAGTTGTTGAGGGCTGATTTCCTCTTCTTTGATAATAAGCCTTCTGTTTCGACTGCCAAAGCTTTCAGGGAAGCATTTGCAAGTGATTGGCACCATTTTTGAGTGAATTGCCAAAAGTCAGATTTTTGCTGTAATTGTGACCCCGGGGCTTAAGGATTTTTTTCAAAAAATCTTTTTCTGCTGGTTAAGTTGTTGAGGGCTGATTTCTTGTCCTGTGATAAAAAGCCTTCTGTTTCGACTGACAAAGCTTTCAGGGGAGCATTTGCAACCGGTTGGCACCATTTTTGAGTGAATTGCCAAAAGTCAGATTTTTGCTGAAATTGTGACCCTGGGGCTTAAGGATTTTTTCAAAAAATTTTTTTTCTGCCGGTTCAGTTGTTGAGGGCTGATTACTTCTTCTTCTGTGATAATAAGCCTTCTGTTTCGACCGACAAAGCTTTCAGGGGAGCATTTGCAACCGGTTGGCACCATTTTGGATTGAATTGCCAAAAGTCAGATTTTTCCTGAAATTGTGACCCCGGGGCTTAAGGATTTCTTCAAAAAATCTTTTTCTGCCGGTTAAGTTGTTGAGGGCTGATTTCTTCTTCTGTGATAATAAGCCTTCTGTTTCGACTGACAAAGCTTTCAGGGGAGCATTTGCAACCGGTTGGCACCATTTTTGAGTGAATTGCCCAAAGTCAGATTTTTGCTGAAATTGTGACCCCGGGGCTTAAGGATTTTTTCAAAAAATCTTTTTCTGCCGGTTAAGTTGTTGAGGGCTGATTTCTTCTTCTGTGATAATAAGCCTTCTGTTTCGACTGCCAAAGCTTTCAGGGAAGCATTTGCAAGTGATTGGCACCATTTTTGAGTGAATTGCCAAAAGTCAGATTTTTGCTGTAATTGTGACCCCGGGGCTTAAGGATTTTTTTCAAAAAATCTTTTTCTGTTGGTTAAGTTGTTGCGGGCTGATTTCTTGTCCTGTGATAAAAAGCCTTCTGTTTCGACTGACAAAGCTTTCAGTGGAGCATTTGCAACCGGTTGGCACCATTTTGGAGTGAATTGCCAAAAGTCAGGTTTTTGCTGAAATTGTGACCCCGGGGCTTAAGGATTTTTTCAAAAAATCTTTTTCTGCCGGTTAAGTTGTGGAGGGCTGATTTCTTCTTCTCTGATAATAAGCCTTCTGTTTCGACTGCCAAAGCCTTCAGGGGAGCATTTGCAACCAGTTGGCACCATTTTGGAGTGAATTGCCAAAAGTCAGATTTTTGCTGAAATTGTGACCCCGGGGCTTAGGGATTTTTTCAAAAAATCTTTTTCTGCCGGTTAAGTTGTTGAGGGCTGATTTCTTCTTCTGTGATAATAAGCCTTCTGTTTTGACTGACAAAGCTTTCAGGGAAGCATTTGCAACCGGTTGGCACCATTTTGGAGTGATATGCCAAAAGTCAGATTTTTGCTGAAATTGTGACACCGGGGCTTAAGGATTTTTTCAAAAAATCTTTTTCTGCCGGTTAAGTTGTCAAGGGTTGATTTCTTGTTCTGTGATAATAAGCCTTCTGTTTCGACTGACAAAGCTTTCAGGGAAGCATTTGCAAGTGATTGGCACCATTTTGGAGTGAATTGCCAAAAGTCAGATTTTTGCTGAAATTGTACCCCCGGGGGCTTAGGGATTTTTTCAAAAAATCTTTGTCCGCCGGTTAAGTTGTCAAGGGTTGATTTCTTGTTCTGTGATAATAAGCCTTCTGTTTCGACTGACAAAGCTTTCAGGGGAGCATTTGCAACCGGTTGGCACCATTTTGGAGTGAATTGCCAAAAGTCAGATTTTTGCTGAAATTGTGACCCCGGGGCTTAGGGATTTGTTCAAAAAATCTTTTTCCGCCGGTTAAGTTGTTGAGGGCTGATTTCTTGTCCTGTGATAAAAAGCCTTCTGTTTCGACCGTCAAATATTTCAGGGGATCATTTGCAACCGGTTGGCACCACTTTTGAGTGAATTTCCCAAAGTTAGATTTTTGCTGAAATTGTGACCCCGGGGCTTAAGGATTTTTTCAAAAAATCTTTTTCTCCTTGTTAAGTTATTGAGGGCTGATTTCTTCTTCTGTGATAATAAGCCTTCTGTTTCGACTGCCAAAGCTTTCAGGGAAGCATTTGCAAGTGATTGGCACCATTTTTGAGTGAATTGCCGAAAGTCAGATTTTTGCTGAAATTGTGACCCCGGGGCTTAGGGATTTTTTCAAAAAATCTTTTTCTGCCGGTTAAGTTGTTGAGGGCTGATTTCTTGTCCTGTGATAAAAAGCCTTGTGTTTCGACTGACAAAGCTTTCAGGGGAGCATTTGCAACCGGTTGGCACCATTTTTGTGTGAATTGCCAAAAGTCAGATTTTTGCTGAAATTGTGACCTCGGGACTTAGGGATTTTTTCAAAAAATCGTTTTCCGCCGGTTAAGTTGTTGAGGGCTGATTTCTTGTTCTGTGATAATAAGCCTTCTGTTTCGACTGACAAAGCTTTCAGGTGAGCATTTGCAACCGGTTGGCACCATTTTTGAGTGAATTGCCAAAAGTTAGAATTTTGCTGAAATTGTGACCCCGGGGCTTAAGGATTTTTTCAAAAAAGTCTTTTTCCACCGGTCAAGTTGCAGGGGGCTGATTTCTTTCCGTCTGATAAAAAGCCTTCTGTTTCGACCGCCAAATCTTTCAGGGGATCATTTGCAACCGGTTGGCACCACATTTGAGTGAATTGCCAAAAGTCAGATTTTTGCTGAAAATGTGACCCCGGGGCTTAAGGATTTTTTCAAAAAATCTTTTTCCGTCGGTTAAGTTGTTGAGGGCTGATTTCTTGTCCTGTGATAAAAAGCCTTCTGTTTCGACTGACAAAGCTTTCAGGGAAGCATTTGCAAGTGATTGGCACCATTTTTGAGTGAATTGCCGAAAGTCAGATTTTTGCTGAAATTGTGACCCCGGTGCTTAGGGATTTTTTCAAAAAATCTTTTTCTGCCGGTTAAGTTGTTGAGGGCTGATTTCTTCTTCTGTGATAATAAGCCTTCTGTTTTGATTGCCAAAGCTTTCAGGGAAGCATTTGCAAGTAATTGGCACCATTTTTGAGTGAATTGCCCAAGGTCAGATTTTTGCTGAAATTGTGACCCCGGGGCTTAAGGATTTTTTCAAAAAATCTTTTTCCGCCGGTTAAGTTGTTGAGGGCTGATTTCTTGTCCTCTGATAAAAAGCCTTCTGTTTCGACCGCCAAAGGGGGAGCATTTGCAAGCGGTTGGCACCATTTTTGAGTGAATTGCCAAAAGTTAGAATTTTGCTGAAATTGTGACCCCGGGGCTTAAGGATTTTTTCAAAAAAGTCTTTTTCCACCGGTCAAGTTGCAGGGGGCTGATTTCTTTCCGTCTGATAAAAAGCCTTCTGTTTCGACCACCAAATCTTTCAGGGGATCATTTGCAACCGGTTGGCACCACATTTGAGTGAATTGCCAAAAGTCAGATTTTTGCTGAAAATGTGACCCCGGGGCTTAGGGATTTTTTCAAAAAATCTTTTTCTGCCGGTTAAGTTGTTGAGGGCTGATTTCTTCTTCTGTGATAATAAGGCTTCTGTTTCGACTGCCAAAGCTTTCAGGGAAGCATTTGCAAGTGATTGGCACCATTTTTGAGTGAATTGCCCAAAGTCAGATTTTTGCTGAAATTGTGACCCCGGGGCTTAGGGATTTTTTCAAAAAATCTTTTTCCGCCGGTTAAGTTGTTGAGGGCTGATTTCTTCTTCTGTGATAATAAGCCTTCTGTTTCGACCGCCAAAGCTTTCAGGGGAGCATTTGCAAGCGGTTGGCACCATTTTTGAGTGAATTGCCCAAAGTCAGATTTTTGCTGAAATTGTGACCCCGGGGCTTAGGGATTTTTTCAAAAAATCTTTTTCCGCCGGTTAAGTTGTTGAGGGCTGATTTCGTCTTCTGTGATAATAAGCTTTCTTTTTCGACCGACAAAGCTTTCAGGGGAGCATTTGCAACCAGTTGGCACCATTTTTGAGTGATTTGCCAAAAGTCAGATTTTTGCTGAAATTGTGACCCCGGGGCTTAAGGATTTTTTTCAAAAAATCTTTTTCTGCCGGTTAAGTTGTTGAGGGCTGATTTCTTCTTCTGTGATAATAAGCCTTCTGTTTCGACTGCCAAAGCTTTCAGGGAAGCATTTGCAAGTGATTGGCACCATTTTTGAGTGAATTGCTAAAAGTCAGATTTTTGCTGAAATTGTGACCCCGGGGCTTAGGGATTTTTTCAAAAAATCTTTTTCTGCCGGTTAAGTTGTCAAGGGTTGATTTCTTGTTCTGTGATAATAAGCCTTCTGTTTCGACTGACAAAGCCTTCAGGGGAGCATTTGCAACCGGTTGGCACCATTTTGGAGTGAATTGCCAAAAGTCAGATATTTGCGGAAATTGTGACCCCAGGGCTTAAGGATTTTTTCAAAAAAATCTTTTTCCACCGGTCAAGTTGCAGGGGGCTGATTTCTTGTCCTGTGATAAAAAGCCTTCTGTTTCGACCGCCAAATCTTTCAGGGGATCATTTGCAACCGGTTGGCACCATTTTTGAGTGAATTGCCAAAAGACAGATTTTTGCTGAAATTGTGACCCCGGGGCTTAGGGATTTTTTCAAAAAATCTTTTTCTGCCGGTTAAGTTGTCAAGGGTTGATTTCTTCTTCTGTGATAATAAGCCTTCTGTTTTGACTGACAAAGCCTTCAGGGGAGCATTTGCAACCGGTTGGCACCATTTTTGAGTGAATTGCCCAAAGTCAGATTTTTGCTGAAATTGTGACCCCGGGGCTTAGGGATTTTTTCAAAAAATCTTTTTCTGCCGGTTAAGTTGTCAAGGGTTGATTTCTTGTTCTGTGATAATAAGCCTTCTGTTTTCACTGACAAAGCCTTCAGGGGAGCATTTGCAACCGGTTGGCACCATTTTGGAGTGAATTGCCAAAAGTCAGATATTTGCGGAAATTGTGACCCCAGGGCCTAGGGATTTTTTCAAAAAATCTTTTTCTGCCGGTTAAGTTGTCAAGGGTTGATTTCTTGTTCTGTGATAAAAAGCCTTCTGTTTCAACTGACAAAGCCTTCAGGGGAGCATTTGCAACCGGTTGGCACCATTTTTGAGTGAATTGCCAAAAGTCAGATTTTTGCTGAAATTGTGACCCCGGGGCTTAAGGCTTTTTTCAAAAAATCTTTTTCTGCCGGTTAAGTTGTTGAGGGCTGATTTCTTGTCCTGTGATAAAAAGCCTTCTGTTTCGACTGACAAAGCTTTCAGGGGAGCATTTGCAACCGGTTGGCACCATTTTGGAGTGAATTTCCAAAAGTCAGATTTTTGCTGAAATTGTGACCCCGGGGCTTAAGGATTTTTTCAAAAAATCTTTTTCTGCCGGTTAAGTTGTTGATGGCTGATTTCTTCTTCTGTGATAATAAGCCTTCTGTTTCGACTGCCAAAGCTTTCAGGGGAGCATTTGCAAGTGATTGGCACCATTTTTGAGTGAATTGCCAAAAGTCAGATTTTTGCTGAAATTGTGACCCCGGGGCTTAAGGATTTTTTCAAAAAATCTTTTTCTGCCGGTTAAGTTGTTGATGGCTGATTTCTTCTTCTGTGATAATAAGCCTTCTGTTTAGACTGCCAAAGCTTTCAGGGAAGCATTTGCAAGTGATTTGCACCATTTTTGAGTGAATTGCCAAAAGTCAGATTTTTGCTGAAATTGTGACCCTGGGGCTTAAGGATTTTTTCAAAAAAAATTTTTTCTGCCGGTTAAGTTGTTGAGGGCTGATTTCTTGTCCCGTGATAAAAAGCCTTCTGTTTCGACCTACAAAGCTTTCAGGGGAGCATTTGCAACCGGTTGGTACCATTTTGGAGTGAATTGCCAAAAGTCAGATTTTTGCTGAAATTGTGACCCCGGGGCTTAAGGATTTCTTCAAAAAATCTTTTTCTGCCGGTTAAGTTGTTGAGGGCTGATTTCTTCTTCTGTGATAATAAGCCTTCTGTTTCGACTGACAAAGCTTTCAGGGGAGCATTTGCAACCGGTTGGCACCATTTTTGAGTGAATTGCCCAAAGTCAGATTTTTGCTGAAATTGTGACCCCGGGGCTTAAGGATTTTTTCAAAAAATCTTTTTCTGCCGGTTAAGTTGTTGAGGGCTGATTTCTTCTTCTGTGATAATAAGCCTTCTGTTTCGACTGCCAAAGCTTTCAGGGAAGCATTTGCAAGTGATTGGCACCATTTTTGAGTGAATTGCCAAAAGTCAGATTTTTGCTGTAATTGTGACCCCGGGGCTTAAGGATTTTTTTCAAAAAATCTTTTTCTGCCGGTTAAGTTGTTGAGGGCTGATTTCTTGTCCTGTGATAAAAAGCCTTCTGTTTCGACTGACAAAGCTTTCAGGGGAGCATTTGCAACCGGTTGGCACCATTTTGGAGTGAATTTCCAAAAGTCAGATTTTTGCTGAAATTGTGACCCCGGGGCTTAAGGATTTTTTCAAAAAATCTTTTTCTGCCGGTTAAGTTGTTGAGGGCTGATTTCTTCTTCTGTGATAATAAGCCTTCTGTTTCGACTGCCAAAGCTTTCAGGGAAGCATTTGCAAGTGATTGGCACCATTTTTGAGTGAATTGCTAAAAGTCAGATTTTTGCTGAAATTGTGACCCCGGGACTTAGGGATTTTTTCAAAAAATCTTTTTCTGCCGGTTAAGTTGTTGAGGGCTGATTTCTTGTCCTGTGATAAAAAGCCTTCTGTTTCGACCGCCAAATCTTTCAGGGGATCATTTGCAACCGGTTGGCACCATTTTTGAGTGAATTGCCAAAAGTCAGATTTTTGCTTAAATTGTGACACCGGGGCTTAGGGATTTTTTCAAAAAATCTTTTTCTGCCGGTTAAGTTGTCAAGGGTTGATTTCTTGTTCTGTGATAATAAGCCTTCTGTTTTGACTGACAAAGCTTTCAGGGGAGCATTTGCAACTGGTTGGCACCATTTTGGAGTGAATTGCCAAAAGTCAGTTTTTTGCTGAAATTGTGACCCCGGGGCTTAAGGATTTTTCAAAAAATCTTTTTCTGCCGGTTAAGTTGTTGAGGGCTGATTTCTTGTCCTGTGATAAAAAGCCTTCTGTTTCGACTGACAAAGCTTTCAGGGGAGCATTTGCAACCGGTTGGCACCATTTTGGAGTGAATTTCCAAAAGTCAGATTTTTGCTGAAATTGTGACCCCGGGGCTTAAGGATTTTTTCAAAAAATCTTTTTCTGCCGGTTAAGTTGTTGAGGGCTGATTTCTTCTTCTGTGATAATAAGCCTTCTGTTTCGACTGCCAAAGCTTTCAGGGAAGCATTTGCAAGTGATTGGCACCATTTTTGAGTGAATTGCCAAAAGTCAGATATTTGCTGAAATTGTGACCCCGGGGCTTAGGGATTTTTTCAAAAAATCTTTTTCCGCCGGTTCAGTTGTTGAGGGCTGATTTCTTGTCCTGTGATAAAAAGCCTTCTGTTTCGACCGCCAAAGCTTTCAGGGGAGCATTTACAACCGGTTGGCACCATTTTTGAGTGAATTGCCAAAAGTCAGATTTTTGCTGAAATTGTGACCCCGGGGCTTAAGGATTTTTTCAAAAAATCTTTTTCTGCCGGTTAAGTTGTCGAGGGTTGATTTCTTGTTCTGTGATAATAAGCCTTCTGTTTTTACTGACAAAGCTTTCAGGGGAGCATTTACAACCGGTTGGCACCATTTTTGAGTGAATTGCCAAAAGTCAGATTTTTGCTGAAATTGTGACCCCGGGGCTTAAGGATTTTTTCAAAAAATCTTTTTCTGCCGGTTAAGTTGTTGAGGGCTGATTTCTTGTTCTGTGATAATAAGCCTTTTGTTTCGACTGAAAAAGCTTTCAGGGGAGCATTTGCAACCGGTTGGCACCATTTTTGAGTGAATTGCCCAAAGTCAGATTTTTGCTGAAATTGTGACCCCGGGGCTTAAGGATTTTTTTCAAAAAATCTTTTTCTGCCGGTTAAGTTGTTGAGGGCTGATTTCTTGTCCTGTGATAAAAAGCCTTCTGTTTCGACTGACAAAGCTTTCAGGGGAGCATTTGCAACCGGTTGGCACCATTTATGAGTGAATTGCCCAAAGTCAGATTTTTGCTGAAATTGTGACCCCGGGGCTTAGGGATTTTTTCAAAAAATCTTTTTCCGCCGGTTAAGTTGTTGAGGGCTGATTTCTTGTCCTGTGATAAAAAGCCTTCTGTTTCGACCGCCAAAGCTTTCAGGGGAGCATTTGCAAGCGGTTGGCAACATTTTTGAGTGAATTGCCCAAAGTCAGATTTTTGCTGAAATTGTGACCCCGGGTCTTAGGGATTTTTTCAAAAAATCTTTTTCTGCCGGTTAAGTTGTTGACGGCTGATTTCTTCTTCTGTGATAATAAGCCTTCTGTTTCGACTGACAAAGCTTTCAGGGGAGCATTTCCAAGCGGTTGGTACCATTTTTGAGTGAATTGCCAAAAGTCAGATTTTTGCTGAAATTGTGACCCCGGGGCTAAGGGATTTTTTCAAAAAATCTTTTTCTGCCGGTTAAGTTGTCAAGGGCTGATTTCTTCTTCTGTGATAATAAGCTTTCTTTTTCGACCCACAACGCTTTCAGGGGAGCATTTGCAAGCGGTTGGCACCATTTTTGAGTGAATTGCCAAAAGTCAGATTTTTGCTGAAATTGTGACCCCGGGGCTTAGGGATTTTTTCAAAAAATCTTTTTCTGCCGGTTAGGTTGTTGAGGGCTGATTTCTTGTTCTGTGATAATAAGCCTTCTGTTTCGACTGACAAAGCTTTCAGAGGAGCATTTGCAACCGGTTGGCACCATTTTTGAGTGAATTGCCCAAAGTCAGATTTTTGCTGAAATTGTGACCCCGGGGCTTAAGGATTTTTTAAAAAAATCTTTTTCTGCCGGTTAAGTTGTTGAGGGCTGATTTCTTGTTCTGTGATAATAAGCCTTCTGTTTCGACTGCCAAAGCTTTCGGGGAAGCATTTGCAAGTGATTGGCACCATTTTTGAGTGAATTGCCAAAAGTCAGATTTTTCCTGAAATTGTGACCCCGGGGCTTAGGGATTTTTTCAAAAAATCTTTTTCCGCCGGTTAAGTTGTTGAGGGCTGATTTCTTGTCCTGTAATAAAAAGCCTTCTGTTTCGACCGCCAAAGCTTTCAGGGGACCATTTGCAAGCGGTTGGCACCATTTTTGAGTGAATTGCCCAAAGTCAGATTTTTGCTGAAATTGTGACCCCGGGGCTTAGGGATTTTTTCAAAAAAATCTTTTTCTGCCGGTTAAGTTGTTGACGGCTGATTTCTTCTTCTGTGATAATAAGCCTTCTGTTTCGACTGACAAAGCTTTCAGGGGAGCATTTCCAAGCGGTTGGTACCATTTTTGAGTGAATTGCCAAAAGTCAGATTTTTGCTGAAATTGTGACCCCGGGGCTAAGGGATTTTTTCAAAAAATCTTTTTCTGCCGGTTAAGTTGTCAAGGGCTGATTTCTTCTTCTGTGATAATAAGCTTTCTTTTTCGACCCACAACGCTTTCAGGGGAGCATTTGCAAGCGGTTGGCACCATTTTTGAGTGAATTGCCAAAAGTCAGATTTTTGCTGAAATTGTGACCCCGGGGCTTAGGGATTTTTTCAAAAAATCTTTTTCTGCCGGTTAGGTTGTTGAGGGCTGATTTCTTGTTCTGTGATAATAAGCCTTCTGTTTCGACTGACAAAGCTTTCAGAGGAGCATTTGCAACCGGTTGGCACCATTTTTGAGTGAATTGCCCAAAGTCAGATTTTTGCTGAAATTGTGACCCCGGGGCTTAAGGATTTTTTCAAAAAATCTTTTTCTGCCGGTTAGGTTGTTGAGGGCTGATTTCTTGTTCTGTGATAATAAGCCTTCTGTTTCGACTGACAAAGCTTTCAGAGGAGCATTTGCAACCGGTTGGCACCATTTTTGAGTGAATTGCCAAAAGTCAGATTTTTGCTGAAATTGTGACCCCGGGGTTTAAGGATTTTTTAAAAAAATCTTTTTCTGCCGGTTAAGTTGTTGAGGGCTGATTTCTTCTTCTGTGATAATAAGCCTTCTGTTTCGACTGCCAAAGCTTTCGGGGAAGCATTTGCAAGTGATTGGCACCATTTTTGAGTGAATTGCCAAAAGTCAGATTTTTGCTGAAATTGTGACCCCGGGGCTTATGGATTTTTTTAAAAAATCTTTTTCCGCCGGTTAAGTTGTTGAGGGCTGATTTCTTGTCCTGTGATAAAAAGCCTTCTGTTTCGACCGCCAAAGCTTTCAGGGGAGCACTTGCAAGCAGTTGGTACCATTTTTGAGTGAATTGCCAAAAGTCAGATTTTTGCTGAAATTGTGTCCCCGGGGCTTAGGGATTTTTTCAAAAAATGCTTTTCCGCCGGTTAAGTTGTTGAGGGCTGATTTCTTGTCCTGTGATAAAAATCCTTCTGTTTCGACCGCCAAAGCATTCAGGGGAGCATTTGCAAGCGGTTGGCACCATTTTTGAGTGAATTGCCCAAAGTGAGATTTTTGCTGAAATTGTGACCCCGGGGCTTAGGGATTTTTTCAAAAAATCTTTTTCTGCCGGTTAAGTTGTCGAGGGTTGATTTCTTGTTCTCTGATAATAAGCCTTCTGTTTTGACTGACAAAGCTTTCAGGGGAGCATTTGCAACCGGTTGGCACCATTTTGGAGTGAATTGCCAAAAGTCAGATTTTTGCTGAAATTGTGACCCCGGGGCTTAAGGATTTTTTCAAAAAATCTTTTTCTGCCGGTTAAGTTGTTGAGGGCTGATTTCTTGTTCTTTGATAAGCCTCCTGTTTCGACTGACAAAGCTTTCAGGGGAGCATTTGCAACCGGTTGGCACCATTTTTGAGTGAATTGCCCAAAGTCAGATTTTTGCTGAAATTGTGACCCCGGGGCTTAAGGATTTTTTCAAAAAATCTTTTTCCGCCGGTTAAGTTGTTGAGGGCTGATTTCTTGTCCTGTGATAAAAATCCTTCTGTTTCGACCGCCAAAGCTTTCAGGGGAGCATTTGCAAGCGGTTGGCACCATTTTGGAGTGAATTGCCCAAAGTCAGATTTTTGATGAAATTGTGACCCCGGGGCTTAGGGATTTGTTCAAAAAATCTTTTTCTGCCGTTTAAGTTGTCAAGGGCAGATTTCTTCTTCTGTGATAATAAGCCTTCTGTTTTGACTGACAAAGCTTTCAGGGGAGCATTTGCAACCGGTTGGCACCATTTTTGAGTGAATTGCCCAAAGTCAGATTTTTGCTGAAATTGTGACCCCGGGGCTTAGGGATTTTTTCAAAAAATCTTTTTCTGCCGTGTAAGTTGTCAAGGGCAGATTTCTTCTTCTGTGATAATAAGCCTTCTGTTTTGACTGACAAAGCTTTCAGGGGAGCATTTGCAACCGGTTGGCACCATTTTTGAGTGAATTGCCAAAAGTCAGATTTTTGCTGAAATTGTGACCCCGGGGGTTAAGGATTTTTTCAAAAAATATTTTTCTGCCGGTTAAGTTGTTGAGGGCTGATTTCTTGTTCTGTGATAATAACCCTTTTGTTTCGACTGAAAAAGCTTTCAGGGGAGCATTTGCAACCGGTTGGCACCATTTTTGAGTGAATTGCCCAAAGTCAGATTTTTGCTGAAATTGTGACCCCGGGGCTTAAGGATTTTTTCAAAAAATCTTTTTCCGCCGGTTAAGTTGTTGAGGGCTGATTTCTTGTCCTGTGATAAAAATCCTTCTGTTTCGACCGCCAAAGCTTTCAGGGGAGCATTTGCAAGCGGTTGCCACCATTTTTGAGTGAATTGCCCAAAGTCAGATTTTTGCTGAAATTGTGACCCCAGGGCTTAGGGATTTTTTCAAAAAATCTTTTTCCGCCGGTTAAGTTGTTGAGGGCTGATTTCTTGTCCTGTGATAAAAAGCCTTCTGTTTCGACCGCCAAAGCTTTCAGGGAAGCATTTACAACCGGTTGGCACCATTTTTGAGTGAATTGCCCAAAGTCAGATTTTTGCTGAAATTGTGACCCCGGGGCTTAGGGATTTTTTCAAAAAATCTTTTTCCGCCGGTTAAGTTGTTGAGGGCTGATTTCTTGTCCTGTGATAAAAAGCCTTCTGTTTCGACCGCCAAAGCTTTCAGGGGAGCATTTCCAAGCGGTTGGCACCATTTTTGAGTGAATTGCCGAAAGTCAGATTTTTGCTGAAATTGTGATCCCGGGGCTTAGGGATTTTTTCAAAAAATCTTTTTCTGCCGGTTAAGTTGTTGAGGGCTGATTTCTTGTCCTGTGATAAAAATCCTTCTGTTTCGACCGCCAAAGTTTTCAGGGGAGCATTTGCAAGCGGTTGGCACCATTTTTGAGTGAATTGCCCAAAGTCAGATTTTTGCTGAAATTGTGACCCCGGGGCTTAAGGATTTTTTCAAAAAATCTTTTTCTACCGGTTAAGTTGTTGAGGGCTGATTTCTTCTTCTGTGATAATAAGCCTTCTGTTTCGACTGCCAAAGCTTTCAGGGAAGCATTTGCAAGTGATGGGCACCATTTTTGAGTGAATTGCCAAAAGTCAGATTTTTGCTGAAATTGTGACCCCGGGGCTTAGGGATTTTTTCAAAAAATCTTTTTCCGCCGGTTAAGTTGTTGAGGGCTGATTTCTTGTCCTGTGATAAAAAGCCTTCTGTTTCGACCGCCAAAGCTTTCAGGGGAGCATTTACAATCGGTTGGCACCATTTTTGAGTGAATTGCCCAAAGTCAGATTTTTGCTGAAATTGTGACCCCGGGGCTTAGGGATTTTTTCAAAAAATCTTTTTCTGCCGGTTAAGTTGTCGAGGGTAGATTTCTTCTTCTGTGTTAATAAGCCTTCTGTTTTGACTGACAAAGCTTTCAGGGGAGCATTTGCAACCTGTTGGCACCATTTTTGAGTGAATTGCCAAAAGTCAGATTTTTGCTGAAATTGTGACCCCGGGGCTTAGGGATTTTTTCAAAAAATCTTTTTCCGCCGTTTAAGTTGTTGAGGGCTGATTTCTTGTCCTGTGATAAAAAGCCTTCTGTTTCGACTGCCAAAGCTTTCTGGGAAGCATTTGCAAGTGATTGGCACCATTTTTGAGTGAATTGCCAAAAGTCAGATTTTTGCTAAAATTGTGACCCCGGGGCTTAGGGATTTTTTCAAAAAATCTTTTTCCGCCGGTTAAGTTGTTGAGGGCTGATTTCTTGTCCTGTGATAAAAAGCCTTCTGTTTCGACCGCCAAAGCTTTCAGGGGAGCATTTGCAAGCGGTTGGTACCATTTTTGAGTGAATTGCCCAAAGTCAGATTTTTGCTGAAATTGTGACCCCGGGGCTTAGGGATTTTTTCAAAAAAACTTTTTCTGCCGGTTAAGTTGTCAAGGGCTGATTTCTTCTTCTGTGATAATAAGCTTTCTTTTTCGACCGACAAAGCTTTCAGGGGAGCATTTGCAACCGGTTGGCACCATTTTGGACTGAATTGCCAAAAGTCAAATTTTTGCTGAAATTGTGACCCCGGGGCTTAAGGATTTTTTTCAAAAAATCTTTTTCTGCCGGTTAAGTTGTTGAGGGCTGATTTCTTGTCCTGTGATAAAAAGCCTTCTGTTTCGACTGACAAAGCTTTCAGGGGAGCATTTGCAACCGGTTGGCACCATTTTTGAGTGTATTGCCAAAAGTCAGATTTTTGCTGAAATTGTGACCCCGGGGCTTAGGGATTTTTTCAAAAAATCTTTTTCCGCCGGTTAAGTTGTTGAGGGCTGATTTCTTGTCCTGTGATAAAAAGCCTTCTGTTTCGACCGCCAAAGCTTTCAGGGGAGCATTTGCAAGCGGTTGGCACCATTTTTGAGTGAATCGCCCAAAGTCAGATTTTTGCTGAAATTGTGACCCCGGGGCTTAGGGATTTTTTCAAAAAATCTTTTTCTGCCGGTTAAGTTGTCGAGGGTTGATTTCCTGTTCTTTGATAATAAGCCTTCTTTTTCGACTGACAAAGCTTTCAGGGAAGCATTTGCAAGTGATTTGCACCATTTTTGAGTGAATTGCCAAAAGTCAGATTTTTGCTGAAATTGTGACCCCGGGGCTTAGGGATTTTTTTGAAAAAATCTTTTTCTGCCGGTTAAGTTTTCAAGGGCTGATTTCTTGTCCTGTGATAAAAAGCCTTCTGTTTCGACTGCCAAAGCTTTCAGGGAAGCATTTGCAAGTGATTGGCACCATTTTTGAGTGAATTGCCAAAAGTCAGATTTTTGCTGAAATTGTGACCCCGGGGCTTAGGGATTTTTTCAAAAAATCTTTTTCCGCCGGCTAAGTTGTTGAGGGCTGATTTCTTGTCCTGTGATAAAAAGCCTTCTGTTTCGACCTCCAAAGCTTTCAGGGGAGCATTTGCAACCGGTTGGTACCATTGTGGAGTGAATTGCGAAAAGTCAGGTTTTTGCTGAAATTGTGACCCCGGGGCTTAGGGATTTTTTCAAAAAATCTTTTTCTGCCGGTTAAGTTGTCAAGGGTTGATTTCTTGTTCTGTGATAATAAGCCTTCTGTTTCAACTGACAAAGCTTTCAGGGGAGCATTTGCAACCGGTTGGCACCATTTTGGAGTGAATTGCCAAAAGTCAGATTTTTGCTGAAATTGTGACCCCGGGGCTTAGGGATTTTTTAAAAAAATCTTTTTCCGCCGGTTAAGTTGTTGATGGCTGATTTCTTGTCCTGTGATAAAAAGCCTTCTGTTTCGACCGCCAAATCTTTCAGGGGATCATTTGCAACCAGTTGGCACCACTTTTGAGTGAATTGCCAAAAGTCAGATTTTTGCTGAAATTGTGACCCCGGGGCTTAGGGATTTTTTCAAAAAATCTTTTTCTGCCGGTTAAGTTGTTGAGGGCTGATTTCTTGTCCTGTGATAAAAAGCCTTCTGTTTCGACCTACAAAGCTTTCAGGGGAGCATTTGCAACCAGTTGGTACCATTTTGGAGTGAATTGCCAAAAGTCAGATTTTTGCTGAAATTGTGACCCCGGGGCTTAGGGATTTTTTCAAAAAATCTTTCTCTGTCGGTTAAGTTGTTGAGGGCTGATTTCTTCTTCTGTGATAATAAGCCTTCTGTTTCGACTGCCAAAGCTTTCAGGGAAGCATTTGCAAGTGATTGGCACCATTTTTGAGTGAATTGCCAAAAGTCAGATTTTTGCTGAAATTGTGACCCCGGGGCTTAGGGATTTTTTCAAAAAATCTTTTTCCGCCGGCTAAGTTGTTGAGGGCTGATTTCTTGTCCTGTGATAAAAAGCCTTCTGTTTCGACCTCCAAAGCTTTCAGGGGAGCATTTGCAACCGGTTGGTACCATTTTGGAGTGAATTGCCAAAAGTCAGGTTTTTGCTGAAATTGTGACCCGGGGGCTTAGGGATTTTTTCAAAAAATCTTTTTCCGCCGGTGAAGTTGTTGATGGCTGATTTCTTGTCCTGTGATAAAAAGCCTTCTGTTTCGACCGCCAAATCTTTCAGGGGATCATTTGCAACCAGTTGGCACCACTTTTGAGTGAATTGCCAAAAGTCAGATTTTTGCTGAAATTGTGACCCCGGGGCTTAGGGATTTTTTCAAAAAATCTTTTTCTGCCGGTTAAGTTGTTGAGGGCTGATTTCTTCTTCTGTGATAATAAGCCTTCTGTTTCGACTGCCAAAGCTTTCAGGGAAGCATTTGCAAGTGATTTGCACCATTTTTGAGTGAATTGCCAAAAGTCAGATTTTTGCTGAAATTGTGACCCCGGGGCTTAAGGATTTTTTCAAAAAATCTTTTTCTGCCGGTTAAGTTGTTGAGGGCTAATTTCTTCTTCTGTGATAATAAGCCTTCTGTTTCGACTGCCAAAGCTTTCAGGGAAGCATTTGCAAGTGATTGGCACCATTTTTGAGTGAATTGCCAAAAGTCAGATTTTTCCTGAAATTGTGACCCCGGGGCTTAGGGATTTTTTCAAAAAATCATTTTCTGCCTGTTAAGTTGTTGAGGGCTGATTTCTTGTCCTGTGATAAAAAGCCTTCTGTTTCGACCTACAAAGCTTTCAGGGGAGCATTTGCAACCGGTTGGTACCATTTTGGAGTGAATTGCCAAAAGTCAGATTTTTTCTGAAATTGTGACCCCGGGGCTTAGGGATTTTTTCAAAAAATATTTTTCTTCCGGTTAAATTGTTGAGGGCTGATTTCTTCTTCTGTGATAGTAAGCCTTCTGTTTCGACTGCCAAAGCTTTCAGGGAAGCATTTGCAAGTGATTGGCACCATTTTTGAGTGAATTGCCAAAAGTCAGATTTTTGCTGAAATTGTGACCCCGGGGCTTAGGGATTTTTTCAAAAAATCTTTTTCCGCCGGCTAAGTTGTTGAGGGCTGATTTCTTGTCCTGTGATAAAAAGCCTTCTGTTTCGACCTCCAAAGCTTTCAGGGGAGCATTTGCAACCGGTTGGTACCATTTTGGAGTGAATTGCCAAAAGTCAGGTTTTTGCTGAAATTGTGACCCCGGGGCTTAGGGATTTTTTCAAAAAATCTTTTTCTGTCGGTTAAGTTGTCAAGGGTTGATTTCTTGTTCTGTGATAATAAGCCTTCTGTTTCGACTGCCAAAGCTTTCAGGGGAGCATTTGCAACCGGTTGGTACCATTTTGGAGTGAATTGCCAAAAGTCAGGTTTTTGCTGAAATTGTGACCCCGGGGCTTAAGGATTTTTTCAAAAAATCTTTTTCTGCCGGTTAAGTTGTGGAGGGCTGATTTCTTCTTCTCTGATAATAAGCCTTCTGTTTCGACTGTCAAAGCTTTCAGGGGAGCATTTGCAACCAGTTGGCACCACTTTTGAGTGAATTGCCAAAAGTCAGATTTTTGCTGAAATTGTGACCCCGGGGCTTAGGGATTTTTTCAAAAAATCTTTTTCTGCCGGTTAAGTTGTTGAGGGCTGATTTCTTCTTCTGTGATAATAAGCCTTCTGTTTTGACTGACAAAGCTTTCAGGGAAGCATTTGCAACCGGTTGGCACCATTTTGGAGTGATATGCCAAAAGTCAGATTTTTGCTGAAATTGTGACACCGGGGCTTAAGGATTTTTTCAAAAAATCTTTTTCTGCCGGTTAAGTTGTCAAGGGTTGATTTCTTGTTCTGTGATAATAAGCCTTCTGTTTCGACTGACAAAGCTTTCAGGGAAGCATTTGCAAGTGATTGGCACTATTTTGGAGTGAATTGCCAAAAGTCAGATTTTTGCTGAAATTGTACCCCCGGGGGCTTAGGGATTTTTTCAAAAAATCTTTGTCCTCCGGTTAAGTTGTCAAGGGTTGATTTCTTGTTCTGTGATAATAAGCCTTCTGTTTCGACTGACAAAGCTTTCAGGGGAGCATTTGCAACCGGTTGGCACCATTTTGGAGTGAATTGCCAAAAGTCAGATTTTTGCTGAAATTGTGACCCCGGGGCTTAGGGATTTGTTCAAAAAATCTTTTTCCGCCGGTTAAGTTGTTCAGGGCTGATTTCTTGTCCTGTGATAAAAAGCCTTCTGTTTCGACCGTCAAATATTTCAGGGGATCATTTGCAACCGGTTGGCACCACTTTTGAGTGAATTTCCCAAAGTTAGATTTTTGCTGAAATTGTGACCCCGGGGCTTAAGGATTTTTTCAAAAAATCTTTTTCTCCTTGTTAAGTTATTGAGGGCTGATTTCTTCTTCTGTGATAATAAGCCTTCTGTTTCGACTGCCAAAGCTTTCAGGGAAGCATTTGCAAGTGATTGGCACCATTTTTGAGTGAATTGCCGAAAGTCAGATTTTTGCTGAAATTGTGACCCCGGGGCTTAGGGATTTTTTCAAAAAATCTTTTTCTGCCGGTTAAGTTGTTGAGGGCTGATTTCTTGTCCTGTGATAAAAAGCCTTGTATTTCGACTGACAAAGCTTTCAGGGGAGCATTTGCAACCGGTTGGCACCATTTTTGTGTGAATTGCCAAAAGTCAGATTTTTGCTGAAATTGTGACCTCGGGACTTAGGGATTTTTTCAAAAAATCGTTTTCCGCCGGTTAAGTTGTTGAGGGCTGATTTCTTGTTCTGTGATAATAAGCCTTCTGTTTCGACTGACAAAGCTTTCAGGTGAGCATTTGCAACCGGTTGGCACCATTTTTGAGTGAATTGCCAAAAGTTAGAATTTTGCTGAAATTGTGACCCCGGGGCTTAAGGATTTTTTCAAAAAAGTCTTTTTCCACCGGTCAAGTTGCAGGGGGCTGATTTCTTTCCGTCTGATAAAAAGCCTTCTGTTTCGACCGCCAAATCTTTCAGGGGATCATTTGCAACCGGTTGGCACCACATTTGAGTGAATTGCCAAAAGTCAGATTTTTGCTGAAAATGTGACCCCGGGGCTTAAGGATTTTTTCAAAAAATCTTTTTCCGTCGGTTAAGTTGTTGAGGGCTGATTTCTTGTCCTGTGATAAAAAGCCTTCTGTTTCGACTGACAAAGCTTTCAGGGAAGCATTTGCAAGTGATTGGCACCATTTTTGAGTGAATTGCCGAAAGTCAGATTTTTGCTGAAATTGTGACCCCGGGGCTTAGGGATTTTTTCAAAAAATCTTTTTCTGCCGGTTAAGTTGTTGAGGGCTGATTTCTTGTCCTGTGATAAAAAGCCTTGTGTTTCGACTGACAAAGCTTTCAGGGGAGCATTTGCAACCGGTTGGCACCATTTTTGTGTGAATTGCCAAAAGTCAGATTTTTGCTGAAATTGTGACCCCCGGGCTTAAGGATTTTTTCAAAAAATCTTTTTCTGCTGGTTAAGTTGTTGAGGGCTAATTTCTTCTTCTGTGATAATAAGCCTTCTGTTTCGACTGCCAAAGCTTTCAGGGAAGCATTTGCAATTGATTGGCACCATTTTTGAGTGAATTGCCAAAAGTCAGATTTTTGCTGAAATTGTGACCCCGGGGCTTAGGGATTTTTTCAAAAAATCTTTTTCTGCCGGTTAAGTTGTCAAGGGTTGATTTCTTGTCCTGTGATAAAAAGCCTTCTGTTTCGACTGACAAAGCTTTCAGGGGAGCATTTGCAACCGGTTGGCACCATTTTTGAGTGAATTGCCAAAAGTCAGATTTTTGCTGAAATTGTGACCCCGGGGCTTAAGGGTTTTTTTTAAAAAATCTTTTTCTTCCGGTTAAGTTGTTGAGGGCTAATTTCTTCTTCTGTGATAATAAGCCTTCTGTTTTGATTGCCAAAGCTTTCAGGGAAGCATTTGCAAGTAATTGGCACCATTTTTGAGTGAATTGCCCAAGGTCAGATTTTTGCTGAAATTGTGACCCCGGGGCTTAAGGATTTTTTCAAAAAATCTTTTTCCGCCGGTTAAGTTGTTGAGGGCTGATTTCTTGTCCTCTGATAAAAAGCCTTCTGTTTCGACCGCCAAAGGGGGAGCATTTGCAAGCGGTTGGCACCATTTTTGAGTGAATTGCCAAAAGTTAGAATTTTGCTGAAATTGTGACCCCGGGGCTTAAGGATTTTTTCAAAAAAGTCTTTTTCCACCGGTCAAGTTGCAGGGGGCTGATTTCTTTCCGTCTGATAAAAAGCCTTCTGTTTCGACTGCCAAAGCTTTCAGGGAAGCATTTGCAAGTGATTGGCACCATTTTTGAGTGAATTGCCCAAAGTCAGATTTTTGCTGAAATTGTGACCCCGGGGCTTAGGGATTTTTTCAAAAAATCTTTTTCCGCCGGTTAAGTTGTTGAGGGCTGATTTCTTCTTCTGTGATAATAAGCCTTCTGTTTCGACCGCCAAAGCTTTCAGGGGAGCATTTGCAAGCGGTTGGCACCATTTTTGAGTGAATTGCCCAAAGTCAGATTTTTGCTGAAATTGTGACCCCGGGCCTTAGGGATTTTTTCAAAAAATCTTTTTCCGCCGGTTAAGTTGTTGAGGGCTGATTTCGTCTTCTGTGATAATAAGCTTTCTTTTTCGACCGACAAAGCTTTCAGGGGAGCATTTGCAACCAGTTGGCACCATTTTTGAGTGATTTGCCAAAAGTCAGATTTTTGCTGAAATTGTGACCCCGGGGCTTAAGGATTTTTTTCAAAAAATCTTTTTCTGCCGGTTAAGTTGTTGAGGGCTGATTTCTTGTCCTGTGATAAAAAGCCTTCTGTTTCGACTGCCAAAGCTTTCAGGGGAGCATTTGCAACCGGTTGGCACCATTTTTGAGTGAATTGCCCAAAGTCAGATTTTTGCTGAAATTGTGACCCCGGGGCTTAGGGATTTTTTCAAAAAATCTTTTTCTGCCGGTTAGGTTGTCGAGGGTTGATTTCTTGTTCTGTGATAATAAGCCTTCTGTTTCGACTGCCAAAGCTTTCAGGGGAGCATTTGCAACCGGTTGGTACCATTTTGGAGTGAATTGCCAAAAGTCAGGTTTTTGCTGAAATTGTGACCCCGGGGCTTAAGGATTTTTTCAAAAAATCTTTTTCTGCCGGTTAAGTTGTGGAGGGCTGATTTCTTCTTCTCTGATAATAAGCCTTCTGTTTCGACTGCCAAAGCTTTCAGGGGAGCATTTGCAACCAGTTGGCACCACTTTTGAGTGAATTGCCAAAAGTCAGATTTTTGCTGAAATTGTGACCCCGGGGCTTAGGGATTTTTTCAAAAAATCTTTTTCTGCCGGTTAAGTTGTTGAGGGCTGATTTCTTCTTCTGTGATAATAAGCCTTCTGTTTTGACTGACAAAGCTTTCAGGGAAGCATTTGCAACCGGTTGGCACCATTTTGGAGTGATATGCCAAAAGTCAGATTTTTGCTGAAATTGTGACACCGGGGCTTAAGGATTTTTTCAAAAAATCTTTTTCTGCCGGTTAAGTTGTCAAGGGTTGATTTCTTGTTCTGTGATAATAAGCCTTCTGTTTCGACTGACAAAGCTTTCAGGGAAGCATTTGCAAGTGATTGGCACCATTTTGGAGTGAATTGCCAAAAGTCAGATTTTTGCTGAAATTGTACCCCCGGGGGCTTAGGGATTTTTTCAAAAAATCTTTGTCCGCCGGTTAAGTTGTCAAGGGTTGATTTCTTGTTCTGTGATAATAAGCCTTCTGTTTCGACTGACAAAGCTTTCAGGGGAGCATTTGCAACCGGTTGGCACCATTTTGGAGTGAATTGCCAAAAGTCAGATTTTTGCTGAAATTGTGACCCCGGGGCTTAGGGATTTGTTCAAAAAATCTTTTTCCGCCGGTTAAGTTGTTGAGGGCTGATTTCTTGTCCTGTGATAAAAAGCCTTCTGTTTCGACCGTCAAATATTTCAGGGGATCATTTGCAACCGGTTGGCACCACTTTTGAGTGAATTTCCCAAAGTTAGATTTTTGCTGAAATTGTGACCCCGGGGCTTAAGGATTTTTTCAAAAAATCTTTTTCTCCTTGTTAAGTTATTGAGGGCTGATTTCTTCTTCTGTGATAATAAGCCTTCTGTTTCGACTGCCAAAGCTTTCAGGGAAGCATTTGCAAGTGATTGGCACCATTTTTGAGTGAATTGCCGAAAGTCAGATTTTTGCTGAAATTGTGACCCCGGGGCTTAGGGATTTTTTCAAAAAATCTTTTTCTGCCGGTTAAGTTGTTGAGGGCTGATTTCTTGTCCTGTGATAAAAAGCCTTGTGTTTCGACTGACAAAGCTTTCAGGGGAGCATTTGCAACCGGTTGGCACCATTTTTGTGTGAATTGCCAAAAGTCAGATTTTTGCTGAAATTGTGACCTCGGGACTTAGGGATTTTTTCAAAAAATCGTTTTCCGCCGGTTAAGTTGTTGAGGGCTGATTTCTTGTTCTGTGATAATAAGCCTTCTGTTTCGACTGACAAAGCTTTCAGGTGAGCATTTGCAACCGGTTGGCACCATTTTTGAGTGAATTGCCAAAAGTTAGAATTTTGCTGAAATTGTGACCCCGGGGCTTAAGGATTTTTTCAAAAAAGTCTTTTTCCACCGGTCAAGTTGCAGGGGGCTGATTTCTTTCCGTCTGATAAAAAGCCTTCTGTTTCGACCGCCAAATCTTTCAGGGGATCATTTGCAACCGGTTGGCACCACATTTGAGTGAATTGCCAAAAGTCAGATTTTTGCTGAAAATGTGACCCCGGGGCTTAAGGATTTTTTCAAAAAATCTTTTTCCGTCGGTTAAGTTGTTGAGGGCTGATTTCTTGTCCTGTGATAAAAAGCCTTCTGTTTCGACTGACAAAGCTTTCAGGGAAGCATTTGCAAGTGATTGGCACCATTTTTGAGTGAATTGCCGAAAGTCAGATTTTTGCTGAAATTGTGACCCCGGGGCTTAGGGATTTTTTCAAAAAATCTTTTTCTGCCGGTTAAGTTGTTGAGGGCTGATTTCTTGTCCTGTGATAAAAAGCCTTGTGTTTCGACTGACAAAGCTTTCAGGGGAGCATTTGCAACCGGTTGGCACCATTTTTGTGTGAATTGCCAAAAGTCAGATTTTTGCTGAAATTGTGACCCCCGGGCTTAAGGATTTTTTCAAAAAATCTTTTTCTGCTGGTTAAGTTGTTGAGGGCTAATTTCTTCTTCTGTGATAATAAGCCTTCTGTTTCGACTGCCAAAGCTTTCAGGGAAGCATTTGCAATTGATTGGCACCATTTTTGAGTGAATTGCCAAAAGTCAGATTTTTGCTGAAATTGTGACCCCGGGGCTTAGGGATTTTTTCAAAAAATCTTTTTCTGCCGGTTAAGTTGTCAAGGGTTGATTTCTTGTCCTGTGATAAAAAGCCTTCTGTTTCGACTGACAAAGCTTTCAGGGGAGCATTTGCAACCGGTTGGCACCATTTTTGAGTGAATTGCCAAAAGTCAGATTTTTGCTGAAATTGTGACCCCGGGGCTTAAGGGTTTTTTTTAAAAAATCTTTTTCTTCCGGTTAAGTTGTTGAGGGCTAATTTCTTCTTCTGTGATAATAAGCCTTCTGTTTTGATTGCCAAAGCTTTCAGGGAAGCATTTGCAAGTAATTGGCACCATTTTTGAGTGAATTGCCCAAGGTCAGATTTTTGCTGAAATTGTGACCCCGGGGCTTAAGGATTTTTTCAAAAAATCTTTTTCCGCCGGTTAAGTTGTTGAGGGCTGATTTCTTGTCCTCTGATAAAAAGCCTTCTGTTTCGACCGCCAAAGGGGGAGCATTTGCAAGCGGTTGGCACCATTTTTGAGTGAATTGCCAAAAGTTAGAATTTTGCTGAAATTGTGACCCCGGGGCTTAAGGATTTTTTCAAAAAAGTCTTTTTCCACCGGTCAAGTTGCAGGGGGCTGATTTCTTTCCGTCTGATAAAAAGCCTTCTGTTTCGACCACCAAATCTTTCAGGGGATCATTTGCAACCGGTTGGCACCACATTTGAGTGAATTGCCAAAAGTCAGATTTTTGCTGAAAATGTGACCCCGGGGCTTAAGGATTTTTTCAAAAAATCTTTTTCTGCCGGTTAAGTTGTTGAGGGCTGATTTCTTGTCCTGTGATAAAAAGCCTTCTGTTTCGACTGCCAAAGCTTTCAGGGAAGCATTTGCAAGTGATTGGCACCATTTTTGAGTGAATTGCCCAAAGTCAGATTTTTGCTGAAATTGTGACCCCGGGGCTTAGGGATTTTTTCAAAAAATCTTTTTCCGCCGGTTAAGTTGTTGAGGGCTGATTTCTTCTTCTGTGATAATAAGCCTTCTGTTTCGACCGCCAAAGCTTTCAGGGGAGCATTTGCAAGCGGTTGGCACCATTTTTGAGTGAATTGCCCAAAGTCAGATTTTTGCTGAAATTGTGACCCCGGGGCTTAGGGATTTTTTCAAAAAATCTTTTTCCGCCGGTTAAGTTGTTGAGGGCTGATTTCGTCTTCTGTGATAATAAGCTTTCTTTTTCGACCGACAAAGCTTTCAGGGGAGCATTTGCAACCAGTTGGCACCATTTTTGAGTGATTTGCCAAAAGTCAGATTTTTGCTGAAATTGTGACCCCGGGGCTTAAGGATTTTTTTCAAAAAATCTTTTTCTGCCGGTTAAGTTGTTGAGGGCTGATTTCTTGTCCTGTGATAAAAAGCCTTCTGTTTCGACTGCCAAAGCTTTCAGGGGAGCATTTGCAACCGGTTGGCACCATTTTTGAGTGAATTGCCCAAAGTCAGATTTTTGCTGAAATTGTGACCCCGGGGCTTAGGGATTTTTTCAAAAAATCTTTTTCTGCCGGTTAGGTTGTCGAGGGTTGTTTTCTTGTTCTGTGATAATAAGCCTTCTGTTTTGACTGACAAAGGTTTCAGGGGAGCATTTGCAACCGGTTGGCACCATTTTGGAGTGAATTGCCCAAAGTCAGATTTTTGCTGAAATTGTGACCCCGGGGCTTAAGGATTTTTTCAAAAAATCTTTTTCTGCCGGTTAAGTTGTTGAGGGCTGATTTCTTCTTCTCTGATAATAAGCCTTCTGTTTCGACTGCCAAAGCTTTCAGGGGAGCATTTGCAACCAGTTGGCACCACTTTTGAGTGAATTGCCAAAAGTCAGATTTTTGCTGAAATTGTGACCCCGGGGCTTAAGGGTTTTTTTTAAAAAATCTTTTTCTTCCGGTTAAGTTGTTGAGGGCTAATTTCTTCTTCTGTGATAATAAGCCTTCTGTTTTGATTGCCAAAGCTTTCAGGGAAGCATTTGCAAGTAATTGGCACCATTTTTGAGTGAATTGCCCAAGGTCAGATTTTTGCTGAAATTGTGACCCCGGGGCTTAAGGATTTTTTCAAAAAATCTTTTTCCGCCGGTTAAGTTGTTGAGGGCTGATTTCTTGTCCTCTGATAAAAAGCCTTCTGTTTCGACCGCCAAAGGGGGAGCATTTGCAAGCGGTTGGCACCATTTTTGAGTGAATTGCCAAAAGTTAGAATTTTGCTGAAATTGTGACCCCGGGGCTTAAGGATTTTTTCAAAAAAGTCTTTTTCCACCGGTCAAGTTGCAGGGGGCTGATTTCTTTCCGTCTGATAAAAAGCCTTCTGTTTCGACCACCAAATCTTTCAGGGGATCATTTGCAACCGGTTGGCACCACATTTGAGTGAATTGCCAAAAGTCAGATTTTTGCTGAAAATGTGACCCCGGGGCTTAAGGATTTTTTCAAAAAATCTTTTTCTGCCGGTTAAGTTGTTGAGGGCTGATTTCTTCTTCTGTGATAATAAGGCTTCTGTTTCGACTGCCAAAGCTTTCAGGGAAGCATTTGCAAGTGATTGGCACCATTTTTGAGTGAATTGCCCAAAGTCAGATTTTTGCTGAAATTGTGACCCCGGGGCTTAGGGATTTTTTCAAAAAATCTTTTTCCGCCGGTTAAGTTGTTGAGGGCTGATTTCTTCTTCTGTGATAATAAGCCTTCTGTTTCGACCGCCAAAGCTTTCAGGGGAGCATTTGCAAGCGGTTGGCACCATTTTTGAGTGAATTGCCCAAAGTCAGATTTTTGCTGAAATTGTGACCCCGGGGCTTAGGGATTTTTTCAAAAAATCTTTTTCCGCCGGTTAAGTTGTTGAGGGCTGATTTTGTCTTCTGTGATAATAAGCTTTCTTTTTCGACCGACAAAGCTTTCAGGGGAGCATTTGCAACCAGTTGGCACCATTTTTGAGTGATTTGCCAAAAGTCAGATTTTTGCTGAAATTGTGACCCCGGGGCTTAAGGATTTTTTTCAAAAAATCTTTTTCTGCCGGTTAAGTTGTTGAGGGCTGATTTCTTGTCCTGTGATAAAAAGCCTTCTGTTTCGACTGCCAAAGCTTTCAGGGGAGCATTTGCAACCGGTTGGCACCATTTTTGAGTGAATTGCCCAAAGTCAGATTTTTGCTGAAATTGTGACCCCGGGGCTTAGGGATTTTTTCAAAAAATCTTTTTCTGCCGGTTAGGTTGTCGAGGGTTGATTTCTTGTTCTGTGATAATAAGCCTTCTGTTTCGACTGCCAAAGCTTTCAGGGGAGCATTTGCAACCGGTTGGTACCATTTTGGAGTGAATTGCCAAAAGTCAGGTTTTTGCTGAAATTGTGACCCCGGGGCTTAAGGATTTTTTCAAAAAATCTTTTTCTGCCGGTTAAGTTGTGGAGGGCTGATTTCTTCTTCTCTGATAATAAGCCTTCTGTTTCGACTGCCAAAGCTTTCAGGGGAGCATTTGCAACCAGTTGGCACCACTTTTGAGTGAATTGCCAAAAGTCAGATTTTTGCTGAAATTGTGACCCCGGGGCTTAGGGATTTTTTCAAAAAATCTTTTTCTGCCGGTTAAGTTGTTGAGGGCTGATTTCTTCTTCTGTGATAATAAGCCTTCTGTTTTGACTGACAAAGCTTTCAGGGAAGCATTTGCAACCGGTTGGCACCATTTTGGAGTGATATGCCAAAAGTCAGATTTTTGCTGAAATTGTGACACCGGGGCTTAAGGATTTTTTCAAAAAATCTTTTTCTGCCGGTTAAGTTGTCAAGGGTTGATTTCTTGTTCTGTGATAATAAGCCTTCTGTTTCGACTGACAAAGCTTTCAGGGAAGCATTTGCAAGTGATTGGCACCATTTTGGAGTGAATTGCCAAAAGTCAGATTTTTGCTGAAATTGTACCCCCGGGGGCTTAGGGATTTTTTCAAAAAATCTTTGTCCGCCGGTTAAGTTGTCAAGGGTTGATTTCTTGTTCTGTGATAATAAGCCTTCTGTTTCGACTGACAAAGCTTTCAGGGGAGCATTTGCAACCGGTTGGCACCATTTTGGAGTGAATTGCCAAAAGTCAGATTTTTGCTGAAATTGTGACCCCGGGGCTTAGGGATTTGTTCAAAAAATCTTTTTCCGCCGGTTAAGTTGTTGAGGGCTGATTTCTTGTCCTGTGATAAAAAGCCTTCTGTTTCGACCGTCAAATATTTCAGGGGATCATTTGCAACCGGTTGGCACCACTTTTGAGTGAATTTCCCAAAGTTAGATTTTTGCTGAAATTGTGACCCCGGGGCTTAAGGATTTTTTCAAAAAATCTTTTTCTCCTTGTTAAGTTATTGAGGGCTGATTTCTTCTTCTGTGATAATAAGCCTTCTGTTTCGACTGCCAAAGCTTTCAGGGAAGCATTTGCAAGTGATTGGCACCATTTTTGAGTGAATTGCCGAAAGTCAGATTTTTGCTGAAATTGTGACCCCGGGGCTTAGGGATTTTTTCAAAAAATCTTTTTCTGCCGGTTAAGTTGTTGAGGGCTGATTTCTTGTCCTGTGATAAAAAGCCTTGTGTTTCGACTGACAAAGCTTTCAGGGGAGCATTTGCAACCGGTTGGCACCATTTTTGTGTGAATTGCCAAAAGTCAGATTTTTGCTGAAATTGTGACCTCGGGACTTAGGGATTTTTTCAAAAAATCGTTTTCCGCCGGTTAAGTTGTTGAGGGCTGATTTCTTGTTCTGTGATAATAAGCCTTCTGTTTCGACTGACAAAGCTTTCAGGTGAGCATTTGCAACCGGTTGGCACCATTTTTGAGTGAATTGCCAAAAGTTAGAATTTTGCTGAAATTGTGACCCCGGGGCTTAAGGATTTTTTCAAAAAAGTCTTTTTCCACCGGTCAAGTTGCAGGGGGCTGATTTCTTTCCGTCTGATAAAAAGCCTTCTGTTTCGACCGCCAAATCTTTCAGGGGATCATTTGCAACCGGTTGGCACCACATTTGAGTGAATTGCCAAAAGTCAGATTTTTGCTGAAAATGTGACCCCGGGGCTTAAGGATTTTTTCAAAAAATCTTTTTCCGTCGGTTAAGTTGTTGAGGGCTGATTTCTTGTCCTGTGATAAAAAGCCTTCTGTTTCGACTGACAAAGCTTTCAGGGAAGCATTTGCAAGTGATTGGCACCATTTTTGAGTGAATTGCCGAAAGTCAGATTTTTGCTGAAATTGTGACCCCGGGGCTTAGGGATTTTTTCAAAAAATCTTTTTCTGCCGGTTAAGTTGTTGAGGGCTGATTTCTTGTCCTGTGATAAAAAGCCTTGTGTTTCGACTGACAAAGCTTTCAGGGGAGCATTTGCAACCGGTTGGCACCATTTTTGTGTGAATTGCCAAAAGTCAGATTTTTGCTGAAATTGTGACCCCCGGGCTTAAGGATTTTTTCAAAAAATCTTTTTCTGCTGGTTAAGTTGTTGAGGGCTAATTTCTTCTTCTGTGATAATAAGCCTTCTGTTTCGACTGCCAAAGCTTTCAGGGAAGCATTTGCAATTGATTGGCACCATTTTTGAGTGAATTGCCAAAAGTCAGATTTTTGCTGAAATTGTGACCCCGGGGCTTAGGGATTTTTTCAAAAAATCTTTTTCTGCCGGTTAAGTTGTCAAGGGTTGATTTCTTGTCCTGTGATAAAAAGCCTTCTGTTTCGACTGACAAAGCTTTCAGGGGAGCATTTGCAACCGGTTGGCACCATTTTTGAGTGAATTGCCAAAAGTCAGATTTTTGCTGAAATTGTGACCCCGGGGCTTAAGGGTTTTTTTTAAAAAATCTTTTTCTTCCGGTTAAGTTGTTGAGGGCTAATTTCTTCTTCTGTGATAATAAGCCTTCTGTTTTGATTGCCAAAGCTTTCAGGGAAGCATTTGCAAGTAATTGGCACCATTTTTGAGTGAATTGCCCAAGGTCAGATTTTTGCTGAAATTGTGACCCCGGGGCTTAAGGATTTTTTCAAAAAATCTTTTTCCGCCGGTTAAGTTGTTGAGGGCTGATTTCTTGTCCTCTGATAAAAAGCCTTCTGTTTCGACCGCCAAAGGGGGAGCATTTGCAAGCGGTTGGCACCATTTTTGAGTGAATTGCCAAAAGTTAGAATTTTGCTGAAATTGTGACCCCGGGGCTTAAGGATTTTTTCAAAAAAGTCTTTTTCCACCGGTCAAGTTGCAGGGGGCTGATTTCTTTCCGTCTGATAAAAAGCCTTCTGTTTCGACCACCAAATCTTTCAGGGGATCATTTGCAACCGGTTGGCACCACATTTGAGTGAATTGCCAAAAGTCAGATTTTTGCTGAAAATGTGACCCCGGGGCTTAAGGATTTTTTCAAAAAATCTTTTTCTGCCGGTTAAGTTGTTGAGGGCTGATTTCTTCTTCTGTGATAATAAGGCTTCTGTTTCGACTGCCAAAGCTTTCAGGGAAGCATTTGCAAGTGATTGGCACCATTTTTGAGTGAATTGCCCAAAGTCAGATTTTTGCTGAAATTGTGACCCCGGGGCTTAGGGATTTTTTCAAAAAATCTTTTTCCGCCGGTTAAGTTGTTGAGGGCTGATTTCTTCTTCTGTGATAATAAGCCTTCTGTTTCGACCGCCAAAGCTTTCAGGGGAGCATTTGCAAGCGGTTGGCACCATTTTTGAGTGAATTGCCCAAAGTCAGATTTTTGCTGAAATTGTGACCCCGGGGCTTAGGGATTTTTTCAAAAAATCTTTTTCCGCCGGTTAAGTTGTTGAGGGCTGATTTCGTCTTCTGTGATAATAAGCTTTCTTTTTCGACCGACAAAGCTTTCAGGGGAGCATTTGCAACCAGTTGGCACCATTTTTGAGTGATTTGCCAAAAGTCAGATTTTTGCTGAAATTGTGACCCCGGGGCTTAAGGATTTTTTTCAAAAAATCTTTTTCTGCCGGTTAAGTTGTTGAGGGCTGATTTCTTGTCCTGTGATAAAAAGCCTTCTGTTTCGACTGCCAAAGCTTTCAGGGGAGCATTTGCAACCGGTTGGCACCATTTTTGAGTGAATTGCCCAAAGTCAGATTTTTGCTGAAATTGTGACCCCGGGGCTTAGGGATTTTTTCAAAAAATCTTTTTCTGCCGGTTAGGTTGTCGAGGGTTGTTTTCTTGTTCTGTGATAATAAGCCTTCTGTTTTGACTGACAAAGGTTTCAGGGGAGCATTTGCAACCGGTTGGCACCATTTTGGAGTGAATTGCCCAAAGTCAGATTTTTGCTGAAATTGTGACCCCGGGGCTTAAGGATTTTTTCAAAAAATCTTTTTCTGCCGGTTAAGTTGTTGAGGGCTGATTTCTTGTCCTGTGATAAAAAGCCTTCTGTTTCGACCGCCAAATCTTTCAGGGGATCATTTGCAACCGGTTGGCACCATTTTTGAGTGAATTGCCAAAAGTCAGATTTTTGCTTAAATTGTGACCCCTGGGCTTAGGGATTTTTTCAAAAAATCTTTTTCTGCCGGTTAAGTTGTGGAGGGCTGATTTCTTCTTCTGTGATAATAAGCCTTCTGTTTCGACTGACAAAGCTTCCAGGGGAGCATTTGCAACCGGTTGGCACCATTTTTGAGTGAATTGCCCAAAGTCAGATTTTTGCTGAAATTGTGACCCCTGGGCTTAAGGATTTTTTCAAAAAATCTTTTTCCGCCTGTTAAGTTGTTGAGGGCTGATTTCTTGTCCTGTGATAAAAAGCCTTCTGTTTCGACCGCCAAAGCTTTCAGGGGAGCGTTTGCAAGCGGTTGGTACCATTTTTGAGTGAATTGCCAAAAGTCAGATTTTTGCTGAAATTGTGACCCCGGGGCTTAGGGATTTTTTCAAAAAATCTTTTTCCGCCGGTTAAGTTGTTGAGGGCTGATTTCTTGTCCTGTGATAAAAAGCCTTCTGTTTCGACTGCCAAAGCTTTCAGGGGAGCTTTTGCAAGCGGTTGGCACAATTTTTGAATGAATTGCCCAAAGTCAGATTTTTGCTGAAATTGTGACCCCGGGGCTTAGGGATTTTTTCAAAAAATCTTTTTCTGCCGGTTAAGTTGTCGAGGGTTGATTTCTTGTTCTGTGATAATAAGCCTTCTGTTTTGACTGACAAAGCTTTCAGGGGAGCATTTGCAACCGGTTGGCACCATTTTGGAGTGAATTGCCAAAAGTCAGATTTTTGCTGAAATTGTGACCCCGGGGCTTAAGGATTTTTTCAAAAAATCTTTTTCTGCCGGTTAAGTTGTTGAGGGCTGATTTCTTGTTCTTTGATAATAAGCCTTCTGTTTCGACTGACAAAGCTTTCAGGGGAGCATTTGCAACCGGTTGGCACCATTTTTGAGTGAATTGCCCAAAGTCAGATTTTTGCTGAAATTGTGACCCCGGGGCTTAAGGATTTTTTCAAAAAATCTTTTTCTGCCGGTTAAGTTGTTGAGGGCTGATTTCTTCTTCTGTGATAATAAGCCTTCTGTTTCGACTGCCAAAGCTTTCAGGGAAGCATTTGCAAGTGATTGGCACCATTTTTGAGTGAATTGCCAAAAGTCATATTTTTGCTGAAATTGTGACCCCGGTGCTTAGGGATTTTTTCAAAAAATCTTTTTCCGCCGGTTCAGTTGTTGAGGGCTGATTTCTTGTCCTGTGATAAAAAGCCTTCTGTTTCGACCGCCAAAGCTTTCAGGGGAGCATTTACAACCGGTTGGCACCATTTTTGAGTGAATTGCCAAAAGTCAGATTTTTGCTGAAATTGTGACCCCGGGGCTTAGGGATTTTTTCAAAAAATCTTTTTCTGCCGGTTAAGTTGTCGAGGGTTGATTTCTTGTTCTGTGATAATAAGCCTTCTGTTTTTACTGACAAAGCTTTCAGGGGAGCATTTACAACCGGTTGGCACCATTTTTGAGTGAATTGCCAAAAGTCAGATTTTTGCTGAAATTGTGACCCCGGGGCTTAAGGATTTTTTCAAAAAATCTTTTTCTGCCGGTTAAGTTGTTGAGGGCTGATTTCTTGTTCTGTGATAATAAGCCTTTTGTTTCGACTGAAAAAGCTTTCAGGGGAGCATTTGCAACCGGTTGGCACCATTTTTGAGTGAATTGCCCAAAGTCAGATTTTTGCTGAAATTGTGACCCCGGGGCTTAAGGATTTTTTTCAAAAAATCTTTTTCTGCCGGTTAAGTTGTTGAGGGCTGATTTCTTGTCCTGTGATAAAAAGCCTTCTGTTTCGACTGACAAAGCTTTCAGGGGAGCATTTGCAACCGGTTGGCACCATTTATGAGTGAATTGCCCAAAGTCAGATTTTTGCTGAAATTGTGACCCCGGGGCTTAGGGATTTTTTCAAAAAATCTTTTTCCGCCGGTTAAGTTGTTGAGGGCTGATTTCTTGTCCTGTGATAAAAAGCCTTCTGTTTCGACCGCCAAAGCTTTCAGGGGAGCATTTGCAAGCGGTTGGCACCATTTTTGAGTGAATTGCCCAAAGTCAGATTTTTGCTGAAATTGTGACCCCGGGTCTTAGGGATTTTTTCAAAAAATCTTTTTCTGCCGGTTAAGTTGTTGACGGCTGATTTCTTCTTCTGTGATAATAAGCCTTCTGTTTCGACTGACAAAGCTTTCAGGGGAGCATTTCCAAGCGGTTGGTACCATTTTTGAGTGAATTGCCAAAAGTCAGATTTTTGCTGAAATTGTGACCCCGGGGCTAAGGGATTTTTTCAAAAAATCTTTTTCTGCCGGTTAAGTTGTCAAGGGCTGATTTCTTCTTCTGTGATAATAAGCTTTCTTTTTCGACCCACAACGCTTTCAGGGGAGCATTTGCAAGCGGTTGGCACCATTTTTGAGTGAATTGCCAAAAGTCAGATTTTTGCTGAAATTGTGACCCCGGGGCTTAGGGATTTTTTCAAAAAATCTTTTTCTGCCGGTTAGGTTGTTGAGGGCTGATTTCTTGTTCTGTGATAATAAGCCTTCTGTTTCGACTGACAAAGCTTTCAGAGGAGCATTTGCAACCGGTTGGCACCATTTTTGAGTGAATTGCCCAAAGTCAGATTTTTGCTGAAATTGTGACCCCGGGGTTTAAGGATTTTTTAAAAAAATCTTTTTCTGCCGGTTAAGTTGTTGAGGGCTGATTTCTTCATCTGTGATAAAAAGCCTTCTGTTTCGACTGCCAAAGCTTTCGGGGAAGCATTTGCAAGTGATTGGCACCATTTTTGAGTGAATTGCCAAAAGTCAGATTTTTCCTGAAATTGTGACCCCGGGGCTTAGGGATTTTTTCAAAAAATCTTTTTCCGCCGGTTAAGTTGTTGAGGGCTGATTTCTTGTCCTGTAATAAAAAGCCTTCTGTTTCGACCGCCAAAGCTTTCAGGGGAGCATTTGCAAGCGGTTGGCACCATTTTTGAGTGAATTGCCCAAAGTCAGATTTTTGCTGAAATTGTGACCCCGGGGCTTAGGGATTTTTTCAAAAAAATCTTTTTCTGCCGGTTAAGTTGTTGACGGCTGATTTCTTCTTCTGTGATAATAAGCCTTCTGTTTCGACTGACAAAGCTTTCAGGGGAGCATTTCCAAGCGGTTGGTACCATTTTTGAGTGAATTGCCAAAAGTCAGATTTTTGCTGAAATTGTGACCCCGGGGCTAAGGGATTTTTTCAAAAAATCTTTTTCTGCCGGTTAAGTTGTCAAGGGCTGATTTCTTCTTCTGTGATAATAAGCTTTCTTTTTCGACCCACAACGCTTTCAGGGGAGCATTTGCAAGCGGTTGGCACCATTTTTGAGTGAATTGCCAAAAGTCAGATTTTTGCTGAAATTGTGACCCCGGGGCTTAGGGATTTTTTCAAAAAATCTTTTTCTGCCGGTTAGGTTGTTGAGGGCTGATTTCTTGTTCTGTGATAATAAGCCTTCTGTTTCGACTGACAAAGCTTTCAGAGGAGCATTTGCAACCGGTTGGCACCATTTTTGAGTGAATTGCCCAAAGTCAGATTTTTGCTGAAATTGTGACCCCGGGGCTTAAGGATTTTTTCAAAAAATCTTTTTCTGCCGGTTAGGTTGTTGAGGGCTGATTTCTTGTTCTGTGATAATAAGCCTTCTGTTTCGACTGACAAAGCTTTCAGAGGAGCATTTGCAACCGGTTGGCACCATTTTTGAGTGAATTGCCCAAAGTCAGATTTTTGCTGAAATTGTGACCCCGGGGTTTAAGGATTTTTTAAAAAAATCTTTTTCTGCCGGTTAAGTTGTTGAGGGCTGATTTCTTCTTCTGTGATAATAAGCCTTCTGTTTCGACTGCCAAAGCTTTCGGGGAAGCATTTGCAAGTGATTGGCACCATTTTTGAGTGAATTGCCAAAAGTCAGATTTTTGCTGAAATTGTGACCCCGGGGCTTATGGATTTTTTTAAAAAATCTTTTTCCGCCGGTTAAGTTGTTGAGGGCTGATTTCTTGTCCTGTGATAAAAAGCCTTCTGTTTCGACCGCCAAAGCTTTCAGGGGAGCACTTGCAAGCAGTTGGTACCATTTTTGAGTGAATTGCCAAAAGTCAGATTTTTGCTGAAATTGTGTCCCCGGGGCTTAGGTATTTTTTCAAAAAATGCTTTTCCGCCGGTTAAGTTGTTGAGGGCTGATTTCTTGTCCTGTGATAAAAATCCTTCTGTTTCGACCGCCAAAGCATTCAGGGGAGCATTTGCAAGCGGTTGGCACCATTTTTGAGTGAATTGCCCAAAGTCAGATTTTTGCTGAAATTGTGACCCCGGGGCTTAGGGATTTTTTCAAAAAATCTTTTTCTGCCGGTTAAGTTGTCGAGGGTTGATTTCTTGTTCTCTGATAATAAGCCTTCTGTTTTGACTGACAAAGCTTTCAGGGGAGCATTTGCAACCGGTTGGCACCATTTTGGAGTGAATTGCCAAAAGTCAGATTTTTGCTGAAATTGTGACCCCGGGGCTTAAGGATTTTTTCAAAAAATCTTTTTCTGCCGGTTAAGTTGTTGAGGACTGATTTCTTGTTCTTTGATAAGCCTCCTGTTTCGACTGACAAAGCTTTCAGGGGAGCATTTGCAACCGGTTGGCACCATTTTTGAGTGAATTGCCCAAAGTCAGATTTTTGCTGAAATTGTGACCCCGGGGCTTAAGGATTTTTTCAAAAAATCTTTTTCCGCCGGTTAAGTTGTTGAGGGCTGATTTCTTGTCCTGTGATAAAAATCCTTCTGTTTCGACCGCCAAAGCTTTCAGGGGAGCATTTGCAAGCGGTTGCCACCATTTTTGAGTGAATTGCCCAAAGTCAGATTTTTGCTGAAATTGTGACCCCGGGGCTTAGGGATTTTTTCAAAAAATCTTTTTCTGCCGTTTAAGTTGTCAAGGGCAGATTTCTTCTTCTGTGATAATAAGCCTTCTGTTTTGACTGACAAAGCTTTCAGGGGAGCATTTGCAACCGGTTGGCACCATTTTTGAGTGAATTGCCCAAAGTCAGATTTTTGCTGAAATTGTGACCCCGGGGCTTAGGGATTTTTTCAAAAAATCTTTTTCTGCCGTTTAAGTTGTCAAGGGCAGATTTCTTCTTCTGTGATAATAAGCCTTCTGTTTTGACTGACAAAGCTTTCAGGGGAGCATTTGCAACCGGTTGGCACCATTTTTGAGTGAATTGCCAAAAGTCAGATTTTTGCTGAAATTGTGACCCCGGGGGTTAAGGATTTTTTCAAAAAATCTTTTTCTGCCGGTTAAGTTGTTGAGGGCTGATTTCTTGTTCTGTGATAATAAGCCTTTTGTTTCGACTGAAAAAGCTTTCAGGGGAGCATTTGCAACCGGTTGGCACCATTTTTGAGTGAATTGCCCAAAGTCAGATTTTTGCTGAAATTGTGACCCCGGGGCTTAAGGATTTTTTCAAAAAATCTTTTTCCGCCGGTTAAGTTGTTGAGGGCTGATTTCTTGTCCTGTGATAAAAATCCTTCTGTTTCGACCGCCAAAGCTTTCAGGGGAGCATTTGCAAGCGGTTGCCACCATTTTTGAGTGAATTGCCCAAAGTCAGATTTTTGCTGAAATTGTGACCCCAGGGCTTAGGGATTTTTTCAAAAAATCTTTTTCCGCCGGTTAAGTTGTTGAGGGCTGATTTCTTGTCCTGTGATAAAAAGCCTTCTGTTTCGACCGCCAAAGCTTTCAGGGAAGCATTTACAACCGGTTGGCACCATTTTTGAGTGAATTGCCCAAAGTCAGATTTTTGCTGAAATTGTGACCCCGGGGCTTAGGGATTTTTTCAAAAAATCTTTTTCCGCCGGTTAAGTTGTTGAGGGCTGATTTCTTGTCCTGTGATAAAAAGCCTTCTGTTTCGACCGCCAAAGCTTTCAGGGGAGCATTTCCAAGCGGTTGGCACCATTTTTGAGTGAATTGCCGAAAGTCAGATTTTTGCTGAAATTGTGATCCCGGGGCTTAGGGATTTTTTCAAAAAATCTTTTTCTGCCGGTTAAGTTGTTGAGGGCTGATTTCTTGTCCTGTGATAAAAATCCTTCTGTTTCGACCGCCAAAGTTTTCAGGGGAGCATTTGCAAGCGGTTGGCACCATTTTTGAGTGAATTGCCCAAAGTCAGATTTTTGCTGAAATTGTGACCCCGGGGCTTAAGGATTTTTTCAAAAAATCTTTTTCTACCGGTTAAGTTGTTGAGGGCTGATTTCTTCTTCTGTGATAATAAGCCTTCTGTTTCGACTGCCAAAGCTTTCAGGGAAGCATTTGCAAGTGATGGGCACCATTTTTGAGTGAATTGCCAAAAGTCAGATTTTTGCTGAAATTGTGACCCCGGGGCTTAGGGATTTTTTCAAAAAATCTTTTTCCGCCGGTTAAGTTGTTGAGGGCTGATTTCTTGTCCTGTGATAAAAAGCCTTCTGTTTCGACCGCCAAAGCTTTCAGGGGAGCATTTACAATCGGTTGGCACCATTTTTGAGTGAATTGCCCAAAGTCAGATTTTTGCTGAAATTGTGACCCCGGGGCTTAGGGATTTTTTCAAAAAATCTTTTTCTGCCGGTTAAGTTGTCGAGGGTAGATTTCTTCTTCTGTGTTAATAAGCCTTCTGTTTTGACTGACAAAGCTTTCAGGGGAGCATTTGCAACCTGTTGGCACCATTTTTGAGTGAATTGCCAAAAGTCAGATTTTTGCTGAAATTGTGACCCCGGGGCTTAGGGATTTTTTCAAAAAATCTTTTTCCGCCGTTTAAGTTGTTGAGGGCTGATTTCTTGTCCTGTGATAAAAAGCCTTCTGTTTCGACTGCCAAAGCTTTCTGGGAAGCATTTGCAAGTGATTGGCACCATTTTTGAGTGAATTGCCAAAAGTCAGATTTTTGCTAAAATTGTGACCCCGGGGCTTAGGGATTTTTTCAAAAAATCTTTTTCCGCCGGTTAAGTTGTTGAGGGCTGATTTCTTGTCCTGTGATAAAAAGCCTTCTGTTTCGACCGCCAAAGCTTTCAGGGGAGCATTTGCAAGCGGTTGGTACCATTTTTGAGTGAATTGCCCAAAGTCAGATTTTTGCTGAAATTGTGACCCCGGGGCTTAGGGATTTTTTCAAAAAAACTTTTTCTGCCGGTTAAGTTGTCAAGGGCTGATTTCTTCTTCTGTGATAATAAGCTTTCTTTTTCGACCGACAAAGCTTTCAGGGGAGCATTTGCAACCGGTTGGCACCATTTTGGACTGAATTGCCAAAAGTCAAATTTTTGCTGAAATTGTGACCCCGGGGCTTAAGGATTTTTTTCAAAAAATCTTTTTCTGCCGGTTAAGTTGTTGAGGGCTGATTTCTTGTCCTGTGATAAAAAGCCTTCTGTTTCGACTGACAAAGCTTTCAGGGGAGCATTTGCAACCGGTTGGCACCATTTTTGAGTGTATTGCCAAAAGTCAGATTTTTGCTGAAATTGTGACCCCGGGGCTTAGGGATTTTTTCAAAAAATCTTTTTCCGCCGGTTAAGTTGTTGAGGGCTGATTTCTTGTCCTGTGATAAAAAGCCTTCTGTTTCGACCGCCAAAGCTTTCAGGGGAGCATTTGCAAGCGGTTGGCACCATTTTTGAGTGAATCGCCCAAAGTCAGATTTTTGCTGAAATTGTGACCCCGGGGCTTAGGGATTTTTTCAAAAAATCTTTTTCTGCCGGTTAAGTTGTCGAGGGTTGATTTCCTGTTCTTTGATAATAAGCCTTCTTTTTCGACTGACAAAGCTTTCAGGGAAGCATTTGCAAGTGATTTGCACCATTTTTGAGTGAATTGCCAAAAGTCAGATTTTTGCTGAAATTGTGACCCCGGGGCTTAGGGATTTTTTTGAAAAAATCTTTTTCTGCCGGTTAAGTTTTCAAGGGCTGATTTCTTGTCCTGTGATAAAAAGCCTTCTGTTTCGACTGCCAAAGCTTTCAGGGAAGCATTTGCAAGTGATTGGCAGCATTTTTGAGTGAATTGCCAAAAGTCAGATTTTTGCTAAAATTGTGACCCCGGGGCTTAGGGATTTTTTCAAAAAATCTTTTTCCGCCGGTTAAGTTGTTGAGGGCTGATTTCTTGTCCTGTGATAAAAAGCCTTCTGTTTCGACCGCCAAAGCTTTCAGGGGAGCATTTGCAAGCGGTTGGTACCATTTTTGAGTGAATTGCCCAAAGTCAGATTTTTGCTGAAATTGTGACCCCGGGGCTTAGGGATTTTTTCAAAAAAACTTTTTCTGTCGGTTAAGTTGTCAAGGGCTGATTTCTTCTTCTGTGATAATAAGCTTTCTTTTTCGACCGACAAAGCTTTCAGGGGAGCATTTGCAACCGGTTGGCACCATTTTGGACTGAATTGCCAAAAGTCAAATTTTTGCTGAAATTGTGACCCCGGGGCTTAAGGATTTTTTTCAAAAAATCTTTTTCTGCCGGTTAAGTTGTTGAGGGCTGATTTCTTGTCCTGTGATAAAAAGCCTTCTGTTTCGACTGACAAAGCTTTCAGGGGAGCATTTGCAACCGGTTGGCACCATTTTTGAGTGTATTGCCAAAATTCAGATTTTTGCTGAAATTGTGACCCCGGGGCTTAGGGATTTTTTCAAAAAATCTTTTTCCGCCGGTTAAGTTGTTGAGGGCTGATTTCTTGTCCTTTGATAAAAAGCCTTCTGTTTCGACCGCCAAAGCTTTCAGGGGAGCATTTGCAAGCGGTTGGCACCATTTTTGAGTGAATCGCCCAAAGTCAGATTTTTGCTGAAATTGTGACCCCGGGGCTTAGGGATTTTTTCAAAAAATCTTTTTCTGCCCGTTAAGTTGTCGAGGGTTGATTTCCTGTTCTTTGATAATAAGCCTTCTTTTTCGACTGACAAAGCTTTCAGGGAAGCATTTGCAAGTGATTTGCACCATTTTTGAGTGAATTGCCAAAAGTCAGATTTTTGCTGAAATTGTGACCCCGGGGCTTAGGGATTTTTTTGAAAAAATCTTTTTCTGCCGGTTAAGTTTTCAAGGGCTGATTTCTTGTCCTGTGATAAAAAGCCTTCTGTTTCGACCGCCAAAGCTTTCAGGGAAGCATTTACAACCGGTTGGCACCATTTTTGAGTGAATTGCCCAAAGTCAGATTTTTGCTGAAATTGTGACCCCGGGGCTTAGGGATTTTTTCAAAAAATCTTTTTCCGCCGGTTAAGTTGTTGAGGGCTGATTTCTTGTCCTGTGATAAAAAGCCTTCTGTTTCGACCGCCAAAGCTTTCAGGGGAGCATTTGCAAGCGGTTGGCACCATTTTTGAGTGAATTGCCGAAAGTCAGATTTTTGCTGAAATTGTGACCCGGGGCTTAGGGATTTTTTCAAAAAATCTTTTTCTGCCGGTTAAGTTGTTGAGGGCTGATTTCTTGTCCTGTGATAAAAACCCTTCTGTTTCGACCGCCAAAGCTTTCAGGGGAGCATTTGCAAGCGGTTGGCACCATTTTTGAGTGAATTGCCCAAAGTCAGATTTTTGCTGAAATTGTGACCCCGGGGCTTAGGGATTTTTTCAAAAAATCTTTTTCTGCCGGTTAAGTTGTCGAGGGTTGATTTCTTGTTCTGTGATAATAAGCCTTCTGTTTCGACTGACAAAGCTTTCAGGGGACCATTTGCAACCGGTTGGCACCATTTTTGAGTGTATTGCCAAAAGTCAGATTTTTGCTGAAATTGTGACCCCGGGGCTTAGGGATTTTTTCAAAAAATCTTTTTCCGCCGGTTAAGTTGTTGAGGGCTGATTTCTTGTCCTGTGATAAAAAGCCTTCTGTTTCGACCGCCAAAGCTTTCAGGGGAGCATTTGCAAGCGGTTGGCACCATTTTTGAGTGAATCGCCCAAAGTCAGATTTTTGCTGAAATTGTGACCCCGGGGCTTAGGGATTTTTTCAAAAAATCTTTTTCTGCCCGTTAAGTTGTCGAGGGTTGATTTCCTGTTCTTTGATAATAAGCCTTCTTTTTCGACTGACAAAGCTTTCAGGGAAGCATTTGCAAGTGATTTGCACCATTTTTGAGTGAATTGCCAAAAGTCAGATTTTTGCTGAAATTGTGACCCCGGGGCTTAGGGATTTTTTTGAAAAAATCTTTTTCTGCCGGTTAAGTTTTCAAGGGCTGATTTCTTGTCCTGTGATAAAAAGCCTTCTGTTTCGACCGCCAAAGCTTTCAGGGAAGCATTTACAACCGGTTGGCACCATTTTTGAGTGAATTGCCCAAAGTCAGATTTTTGCTGAAATTGTGACCCCGGGGCTTAGGGATTTTTTCAAAAAATCTTTTTCCGCCGGTTAAGTTGTTGAGGGCTGATTTCTTGTCTTGTGATAAAAAGCCTTCTGTTTCGACCGCCAAAGCTTTCAGGGGAGCATTTGCAAGCGGTTGGCACCATTTTTGAGTGAATTGCCGAAAGTCAGATTTTTGCTGAAATTGTGACCCCGGGGCTTAGGGATTTTTTCAAAAAATCTTTTTCTGCCGGTTAAGTTGTTGAGGGCTGATTTCTTGTCCTGTGATAAAAATCCTTCTGTTTCGACCGCCAAAGCTTTCAGGGGAGCATTTGCAAGTGATTGGCACCATTTTTGAGTGAATTGCCAAAAGTCAGATTTTTGCTGAAATTGTGACCCCGGGGCTTAGGGATTTTTTCAAAAAATCTTTTTCCGCCGGTTAAGTTGTTGAGGGCTGATTTCTTGTCCTGTGATAAAAAGCCTTCTGTTTCGACTGCCAAAGCTTTCAGGGGAGCATTTACAATCGGTTGGCACCATTTTTGAGTGAATTGCCGAAAGTCAGATTTTTGCTGAAATTGTGACCCCGGGGCTTAGGGATTTTTTCAAAAAATCTTTTTCTGCCGGTTAAGTTGTCGAGGGTAGATTTCTTCTTCTGTGTTAATAAGCCTTCTGTTTTGACTGACAAAGCTTTCAGGGGAGCATTTGCAACCTGTTGGCACCATTTTTGAGTGAATTGCCAAAAGTCAGATTTTTGCTGAAATTGTGACCCCGGGGCTTAGGGATTTTTTCAAAAAATCTTTTTCCGCCGTTTAAGTTGTTGAGGGCTGATTTCTTGTCCTGTGATAAAAAGCCTTCTGTTTCGACTGCCAAAGCTTTATGGGAAGCATTTGCAAGTGATTGGCACCATTTTTGAGTGAATTGCCAAAAGTCAGATTTTTGCTAAAATTGTGACCCCGGGGCTTAGGGATTTTTTCAAAAAATCTTTTTCCGCCGGTTAAGTTGTTGAGGGCTGATTGCTTGTCCTGTGATAAAAAGCCTTCTGTTTCGAACGCCAAAGCTTTCAGGGGAGCATTTGCAAGCGGTTGGTACCATTTTTGAGTGAATTGCCCAAAGTCAGATTTTTGCTGAAATTGTGACCCCGGGGCTTAGGGATTTTTTCAAAAAAACTTTTTCTGCCGGTTAAGTTGTCAAGGGCTGATTTCTTCTTCTGTGATAATAAGCTTTCTTTTTCGACCGACAAAGCTTTCAGGGGAGCATTTGCAACCGGTTGGCACCATTTTGGACTGAATTGCCAAAAGTCAAATTTTTGCTGAAATTGTGACCCCGGGGCTTAAGGATTTTTTTCAAAAAATCTTTTTCTGCCGGTTAAGTTGTTGCGGGCTGATTTCTTGTCCTGTGATAAAAAGCCTTCTGTTTCGACCGCCAAAGCTTTCAGGGGAGCATTTCCAAGCGGTTGGCACCATTTTTGAGTGAATTGCCGAAAGTCAGATTTTTGCTGAAATTGTGATCCCGGGGCTTAGGGATTTTTTCAAAAAATCTTTTTCTGCCGGTTAAGTTGTTGAGGGCTGATTTCTTGTCCTGTGATAAAAATCCTTCTGTTTCGACCGCCAAAGCTTTCAGGGGAGCATTTGCAAGCGGTTGGCACCATTTTTGAGTGAATTGCCCAAAGTCAGATTTTTGCTGAAATTGTGACCCCGGGGCTTAAGGATTTTTTCAAAAAATCTTTTTCTACCGGTTAAGTTGTTGAGGGCTGATTTCTTCTTCTGTGATAATAAGCCTTCTGTTTCGACTGCCAAAGCTTTCAGGGAAGCATTTGCAAGTGATGGGCACCATTTTTGAGTGAATTGCCAAAAGTCAGATTTTTGCTGAAATTGTGACCCCGGGGCTTAGGGATTTTTTCAAAAAATCTTTTTCCGCCGGTTAAGTTGTTGAGGGCTGATTTCTTGTCCTGTGATAAAAAGCCTTCTGTTTCGACCGCCAAAGCTTTCAGGGGAGCATTTGCAACCGGTTGGCACCATTTTGGACTGAATTGCCAAAAGTCAAATTTTTGCTGAAATTGTGACCCCGGGGCTTAAGGATTTTTTTCAAAAAATCTTTTTCTGCCGGTTAAGTTGTTGAGGGCTGATTTCTTGTCCTGTGATAAAAAGCCTTCTGTTTCGACTGACAAAGCTTTCAGGGGAGCATTTGCAACCGGTTGGCACCATTTTTGAGTGTATTGCCAAAAGTCAGATTTTTGCTGAAATTGTGACCCCGGGGCTTAGGGATTTTTTCAAAAAATCTTTTTCCGCCGGTTAAGTTGTTGAGGGCTGATTTCTTGTCCTGTGATAAAAAGCCTTCTGTTTCGACCGCCAAAGCTTTCAGGGGAGCATTTGCAAGCGGTTGGCACCATTTTTGAGTGAATCGCCCAAAGTCAGATTTTTGCTGAAATTGTGACCCCGGGGCTTAGGGATTTTTTCAAAAAATCTTTTTCTGCCGGTTAAGTTGTCGAGGGTTGATTTCCTGTTCTTTGATAATAAGCCTTCTTTTTCGACTGACAAAGCTTTCAGGGAAGCATTTGCAAGTGATTTGCACCATTTTTGAGTGAATTGCCAAAAGTCAGATTTTTGCTGAAATTGTGACCCCGGGGCTTAGGGATTTTTTTGAAAAAATCTTTTTCTGCCTGTTAAGTTTTCAAGGGCTGATTTCTTGTCCTGTGATAAAAAGCCTTCTGTTTCGACCGCCAAAGCTTTCAGGGAAGCATTTACAACCGGTTGGCACCATTTTTGAGTGAATTGCCCAAAGTCAGATTTTTGCTGAAATTGTGACCCCGGGGCTTAGGGATTTTTTCAAAAAATCTTTTTCCGCCGGTTAAGTTGTTGAGGGCTGATTTCTTGTCCTGTGATAAAAAGCCTTCTGTTTTGACTGACAAAGCTTTCAGGGGAGCATTTGCAACCTGTTGGCACCATTTTTGAGTGAATTGCCAAAAGTCAGATTTTTGCTGAAATTGTGACCCCGGGGCTTAGGGATTTTTTCAAAAAATCTTTTTCCGCCGTTTAAGTTGTTGAGGGCTGATTTCTTGTCCTGTGATAAAAAGCCTTCTGTTTCGACTGCCAAAGCTTTCTGGGAAGCATTTGCAAGTGATTGGCACCATTTTTGAGTGAATTGCCAAAAGTCAGATTTTTGCTAAAATTGTGACCCCGGGGCTTAGGGATTTTTTCAAAAAATCTTTTTCTGCCGGTTAAGTTGTCGAGGGTAGATTTCTTCTTCTGTGTTAATAAGCCTTCTGTTTTGACTGACAAAGCTTTCAGGGGAGCATTTGCAACCTGTTGGCACCATTTTTGAGTGAATTGCCAAAAGTCAGATTTTTGCTGAAATTGTGACCCCGGGGCTTAGGGATTTTTTCAAAAAATCTTTTTCCGCCGTTTAAGTTGTTGAGGCCTGATTTCTTGTCCTGTGATAAAAAGCCTTCTGTTTCGACTGCCAAAGCTTTCTGGGAAGCATTTGCAAGTGATTGGCACCATTTTTGAGTGAATTGCCAAAAGTCAGATTTTTGCTAAAATTGTGACCCCGGGGCTTAGGGATTTTTTCAAAAAATCTTTTTCCGCCGGTTAAGTTGTTGAGGGCTGATTTCTTGTCCTGTGATAAAAAGCCTTCTGTTTCGACCGCCAAAGCTTTCAGGGGAGCATTTGCAAGCGGTTGGTACCATTTTTGAGTGAATTGCCCAAAGTCAGATTTTTGCTGAAATTGTGACCCCGGGGCTTAGGGATTTTTTCAAAAAAACTTTTTCTGCCGGTTAAGTTGTCAAGGGCTGATTTCTTCTTCTGTGATAATAAGCTTTCTTTTTCGACCGACAAAGCTTTCAGGGGAGCATTTGCAACCGGTTGGCACCATTTTGGACTGAATTGCCAAAAGTCAAATTTTTGCTGAAATTGTGACCCCGGGGCTTAAGGATTTTTTTCAAAAAATCTTTTTCTGCCGGTTAAGTTGTTGAGGGCTGATTTCTTGTCCTGTGATAAAAAGCCTTCTGTTTCGACTGACAAAGCTTTCAGGGGAGCATTTGCAACCGGTTGGCACCATTTTTGAGTGTATTGCCAAAAGTCAGATTTTTGCTGAAATTGTGACCCCGGGGCTTAGGGATTTTTTCAAAAAATCTTTTTCCGCCGGTTAAGTTGTTGAGGGCTGATTTCTTGTCCTGTGATAAAAAGCCTTCTGTTTCGACCGCCAAAGCTTTCAGGGGAGCATTTGCAAGCGGTTGGCACCATTTTTGAGTGAATCGCCCAAAGTCAGATTTTTGCTGAAATTGTGACCCCGGGGCTTAGGGATTTTTTCAAAAAATCTTTTTCTGCCGGTTAAGTTGTCGAGGGTTGATTTCCTGTTCTTTGATAATAAGCCTTCTTTTTCGACTGACAAAGCTTTCAGGGAAGCATTTGCAAGTGATTTGCACCATTTTTGAGTGAATTGCCAAAAGTCAGATTTTTGCTGAAATTGTGACCCCGGGGCTTAGGGATTTTTTTGAAAAAATCTTTTTCTGCCTGTTAAGTTTTCAAGGGCTGATTTCTTGTCCTGTGATAAAAAGCCTTCTGTTTCGACCGCCAAAGCTTTCAGGGAAGCATTTACAACCGGTTGGCACCATTTTTGAGTGAATTGCCCAAAGTCAGATTTTTGCTGAAATTGTGACCCCGGGGCTTAGGGATTTTTTCAAAAAATCTTTTTCCGCCGGTTAAGTTGTTGAGGGCTGATTTCTTGTCCTGTGATAAAAAGCCTTCTGTTTCGACCGCCAAAGCTTTCAGGGGAGCATTTCCAAGCGGTTGGCACCATTTTTGAGTGAATTGCCGAAAGTCAGATTTTTGCTGAAATTGTGACCCCGGGGCTTAGGGATTTTTTCAAAAAATCTTTTTCTGCCGGTTAAGTTGTTGACGGCTGATTTCTTGTCCTGTGATAAAAATCCTTCTGTTTCGACCGCCAAAGCTTTCAGGGGAGCATTTGCAAGCGGTTGGCACCATTTTTGAGTGAATTGCCCAAAGTCAGATTTTTGCTGAAATTGTGACCCCGGGGCTTAGGGATTTTTTCAAAAAATCTTTTTCTGCCGGTTAAGTTGTCGAGGGTTGATTTCTTGTTCTGTGATAATAAGCCTTCTGTTTTGACTGACAAAGCTTTCAGGGGAGCATTTGCAACCGGTTGGCACCATTTTGGAGTGAATTGCCAAAAGTCAGATTTTTGCTGAAATTGTGACCCCGGGGCTTAAGGATTTTTTCAAAAAATCTTTTTCTGCCGGTTAAGTTGTTGCGGGCTGATTTCTTGTTCTTTGATAAAAATCCTTCTGTTTCGACCGCCAAAGCTTTCAGGGGAGCATTTGCAAGCGGTTGGCCCCATTTTTGAGTGAATTGCCCAAAGTCAGATTTTTGCTGAAATTGTGACCCCGGGGCTTAAGGATTTTTTCAAAAAATCTTTTTCTGCCGGTTAAGTTGTTGAGGGCTGATTTCTTCTTCTGTGATAATAAGCCTTCTGTTTCGACTGCCAAAGCTTTCAGGGAAGCATTTGCAAGTGATTGGCACCATTTTTGAGTGAATTGCCAAAAGTCAGATTTTTGCTGAAATTGTGACCCCGGGGCTTAGGGATTTTTTCAAAAAATCTTTTTCCGCCGGTTAAGTTGTTGAGGGCTGATTTCTTGTCCTGTGATAAAAAGCCTTCTGTTTCGACCGCCAAAGCTTTCAGGGGAGCATTTACAATCGGTTGGCACCATTTTTGAGTGAATTGCCCAAAGTCAGATTTTTGCTGAAATTGTGACCCCGGGGCTTAGGGATTTTTTCAAAAAATCTTTTTCTGCCGGTTAAGTTGTCGAGGGTAGATTTCTTCTTCTGTGTTAATAAGCCTTCTGTTTTGACTGACAAAGCTTTCAGGGGAGCATTTGCAACCTGTTGGCACCATTTTTGAGTGAATTGCCAAAAGTCAGATTTTTGCTGAAATTGTGACCCCGGGGCTTAGGGATTTTTTCAAAAAATCTTTTTCCGCCGTTTAAGTTGTTGAGGGCTGATTTCTTGTCCTGTGATAAAAAGCCTTCTGTTTCGACTGACAAAGCTTTCTGGGAAGCATTTGCAAGTGATTGGCACCATTTTTGAGTGAATTGCCAAAAGTCAGATTTTTGCTAAAATTGTGACCCCGGGGCTTAGGGATTTTTTCAAAAAATCTTTTTCTGCCTGTTAAGTTTTCAAGGGCTGATTTCTTGTCCTGTGATAAAAAGCCTTCTGTTTCGACCGCCAAAGCTTTCAGGGAAGCATTTACAACCGGTTGGCACCATTTTTGAGTGAATTGCCCAAAGTCAGATTTTTGCTGAAATTGTGACCCCGGGGCTTAGGGATTTTTTAAAAAATCTTTTTCCGCCGGTTAAGTTGTTGAGGGCTGATTTCTTGTCCTGTGATAAAAAGCCTTCTGTTTCGACCGCCAAAGCTTTCAGGGGAGCATTTCCAAGCGGTTGGCACCATTTTTGAGTGAATTGCCGAAAGTCAGATTTTTGCTGAAATTGTGACCCCGGGGCTTAGGGATTTTTTCAAAAAATCTTTTTCTGCCGGTTAAGTTGTTGACGGCTGATTTCTTGTCCTGTGATAAAAATCCTTCTGTTTCGACCGCCAAAGCTTTCAGGGGAGCATTTGCAAGCGGTTGGCACCATTTTTGAGTGAATTGCCCAAAGTCAGATTTTTGCTGAAATTGTGACCCCGGGGCTTAGGGATTTTTTCAAAAAATCTTTTTCTGCCGGTTAAGTTGTCGAGGGTTGATTTCTTGTTCTGTGATAATAAGCCTTCTGTTTTGACTGACAAAGCTTTCAGGGGAGCATTTGCAACCGGTTGGCACCATTTTGGAGTGAATTGCCAAAAGTCAGATTTTTGCTGAAATTGTGACCCCGGGGCTTAAGGATTTTTTCAAAAAATCTTTTTCTGCCGGTTAAGTTGTTGCGGGCTGATTTCTTGTTCTTTGATAAAAATCCTTCTGTTTCGACCGCCAAAGCTTTCAGGGGAGCATTTGCAAGCGGTTGGCACCATTTTTGAGTGAATTGCCCAAAGTCAGATTTTTGCTGAAATTGTGACCCCGGGGCTTAAGGATTTTTTCAAAAAATCTTTTTCTGCCGGTTAAGTTGTTGAGGGCTGATTTCTTCTTCTGTGATAATAAGCCTTCTGTTTCGACTGCCAAAGCTTTCAGGGAAGCATTTGCAAGTGATTGGCACCATTTTTGAGTGAATTGCCAAAAGTCAGATTTTTGCTGAAATTGTGACCCCGGGGCTTAGGGATTTTTTCAAAAAATCTTTTTCCGCCGGTTAAGTTGTTGAGGGCTGATTTCTTGTCCTGTGATAAAAAGCCTTCTGTTTCGACCGCCAAAGCTTTCAGGGGAGCATTTGCAAGCGGTTGGTACCATTTTTGAGTGAATTGCCCAAAGTCAGATTTTTGCTGAAATTGTGACCCCGGGGCTTAGGGATTTTTTCAAAAAAACTTTTTCTGCCGGTTAAGTTGTCAAGGGCTGATTTCTTCTTCTGTGATAATAAGCTTTCTTTTTCGACCGACAAAGCTTTCAGGGGAGCATTTGCAACCGGTTGGCACCATTTTGGACTGAATTGCCAAAAGTCAAATTTTTGCTGAAATTGTGACCCCGGGGCTTAAGGATTTTTTTCAAAAAATCTTTTTCTGCTGGTTAAGTTGTTGAGGGCTGATTTCTTGTCCTGTGATAAAAAGCCTTCTGTTTCGACTGACAAAGCTTTCAGGGGAGCATTTGCAACCGGTTGGCACCATTTATGAGTGTATTGCCAAAAGTCAGATTTTTGCTGAAATTGTGACCCCGGGGCTTAGGGATTTTTTCAAAAAATCTTTTTCCGCCGGTTAAGTTGTTGAGGGCTGATTTCTTGTCCTGTGATAAAAAGCCTTCTGTTTCGACCGCCAAAGCTTTCAGGGGAGCATTTGCAAGCGGTTGGCACCATTTTTGAGTGAATCGCCCAAAGTCAGATTTTTGCTGAAATTGTGACCCCGGGGCTTAGGGATTTTTTCAAAAAATCTTTTTCTGCCGGTTAAGTTGTCGAGGGTTGATTTCCTGTTCTTTGATAATAAGCCTTCTTTTTCGACTGACAAAGCTTTCAGGGAAGCATTTGCAAGTGATTTGCACCATTTTTGAGTGAATTGCCAAAAGTCAGATTTTTGCTGAAATTGTGACCCCGGGGCTTAGGGATTTTTTTGAAAAAATCTTTTTCTGCCGGTTAAGTTTTCAAGGGCTGATTTCTTGTCCTGTGATAAAAAGCCTTCTGTTTCGACCGCCAAAGCTTTCAGGGAAGCATTTACAACCGGTTGGCACCATTTTTGAGTGAATTGCCCAAAGTCAGATTTTTGCTGAAATTGTGACCCCGGGGCTTAGGGATTTTTTCAAAAAATCTTTTTCTGCCGGTTAAGTTGTTGAGGGCTGATTTCTTGTCCTGTGATAAAAATCCTTCTGTTTCGACCGCCAAAGCTTTCAGGGGAGCATTTGCAAGCGGTTGGCACCATTTTTGAGTGAATTGCCCAAAGTCAGATTTTTGCTGAAATTGTGACCCCGGGGCTTAGGGATTTTTTCAAAAAATCTTTTTCTGCCGGTTAAGTTGTCGAGGGTTGATTTCTTGTTCTGTGATAGTAAGCCTTCTGTTTTGACTGACAAAGCTTTCAGGGGAGCATTTGCAACCGGTTGGCACCATTTTGGAGTGAATTGCCAAAAGTCAGATTTTTGCTGAAATTGTGACCCCGGGGCTTAAGGATTTTTTCAAAAAATCTTTTTCTGCCGGTTAAGTTGTTGCGGGCTGATTTCTTGTTCTTTGATAAAAATCCTTCTGTTTCGACCGCCAAAGCTTTCAGGGGAGCATTTGCAAGCGGTTGGCACCATTTTTGAGTGAATTGCCAAAAGTCAGATTTTTGCTGAAATTGTGACCCCGGGGCTTAGGGATTTTTTCAAAAAATCTTTTTCTGCCGGTTAAGTTGTCGAGGGTAGATTTCTTCTTCTGTGTTAATAAGCCTTCTGTTTTGACTGACAAAGCTTTCAGGGGAGCATTTGCAACCTGTTGGCACCATTTTTGAGTGAATTGCCAAAAGTCAGATTTTTGCTGAAATTGTGACCCCGGGGCTTAGGGATTTTTTCAAAAAATCTTTTTCCGCCGTTTAAGTTGTTGAGGGCTGATTTCTTGTCCTGTGATAAAAAGCCTTCTGTTTCGACTGCCAAAGCTTTCTGGGAAGCATTTGCAAGTGATTGGCACCATTTTTGAGTGAATTGCCAAAAGTCAGATTTTTGCTAAAATTGTGACCCCGGGGCTTAGGGATTTTTTCAAAAAATCTTTTTCCTCCGGTGAAGTTGTTGAGGGCTGATTTCTTCTCCTGTGATAAAAAGCCTTCTGTTTCGACCGCCAAAGCTTTCAGGGGAGCATTTGCAAGCGGTTGGTACCATTTTTGAGTGAATTGCCCAAAGTCAGATTTTTGCTGAAATTGTGACCCCGGGGCTTAGGGATTTTTTCAAAAAAACTTTTTCTGCCGGTTAAGTTGTCAAGGGCTGATTTCTTCTTCTGTGATAATAAGCTTTCTTTTTCGACCGACAAAGCTTTCAGGGGAGCATTTGCAACCGGTTGGCACCATTTTGGACTGAATTGCCAAAAGTCAAATTTTTGCTGAAATTGTGACCCCGGGGCTTAAGGATTTTTTTCAAAAAATCTTTTTCTGCCGGTTAAGTTGTTGAGAGCTGATTTCTTGTCCTGTGATAAAAAGCCTTCTGTTTCGACTGACAAAGCTTTCAGGGGAGCATTTGCAACCGGTTGGCACCATTTTTGAGTGTATTGCCAAAAGTCAGATTTTTGCTGAAATTGTGACCCCGGGGCTTAGGGATTTTTTCAAAAAATCTTTTTCCGCCGGTTAAGTTGTTGAGGGCTGATTTCTTGTCCTGTGATAAAAAGCCTTCTGTTTCGACCGCCAAAGCTTTCAGGGGAGCATTTGCAAGCGGTTGGCACCATTTTTGAGTGAATCGTCCAAAGTCAGATTTTTGCTGAAATTGTGACCCCGGGGCTTAGGGATTTTTTCAAAAAATCTTTTTCTGCCGGTTAAGTTGTCGAGGGTTGATTTCCTGTTCTTTGATAATAAGCCTTCTTTTTCGACTGACAAAGCTTTCAGGGAAGCATTTGCAAGTGATTTGCACCATTTTTGAGTGAATTGCCAAAAGTCAGATTTTTGCTGAAATTGTGACCCCGGGGCTTAGGGATTTTTTTGAAAAAATCTTTTTCTGCCGGTTAAGTTTTCAAGGGCTGATTTCTTGTCCTGTGATAAAAAGCCTTCTGTTTCGACCGCCAAAGCTTTCAGGGAAGCATTTACAACCGGTTGGCACCATTTTTGAGTGAATTGCCCAAAGTCAGATTTTTGCTGAAATTGTGACCCCGGGGCTTAGGGATTTTTTCAAAAAATCTTTTTCCGCCGGTTAAGTTGTTGAGGGCTGATTTCTTGTCCTGTGATAAAAAGCCTTCTGTTTCGACCGCCAAAGCTTTCAGGGGAGCATTTCCAAGCGGTTGGCACCATTTTTGAGTGAATTGCCGAAAGTCAGATTTTTGCTGAAATTGTCACCCCGGGGCTTAGGGATTTTTTCAAAAAATCTTTTTCTGCCGGTTAAGTTGTTGAGGGCTGATTTCTTGTCCTGTGATAAAAATCCTTCTGTTTCGACCGCCAAAGCTTTCAGGGGAGCATTTGCAAGCGGTTGGCACCATTTTTGAGTGAATTGCCCAAAGTCAGATTTTTGCTGAAATTGTGACCCCGGGGCTTAGGGATTTTTTCAAAAAATCTTTTTCTGCCGGTTAAGTTGTCGAGGGTTGATTTCTTGTTCTGTGATAATAAGCCTTCTGTTTTGACTGACAAAGCTTTCAGGGGAGCATTTGCAACCGGTTGGCACCATTTTGGAGTGAATTGCCAAAAGTCAGATTTTTGCTGAAATTGTGACCCCGGGGCTTAAGGATTTTTTCAAAAAATCTTTTTCTGCCGGTTAAGTTGTTGCGGGCTGATTTCTTGTTCTTTGATAATAAGCCTTCTGTTTCGACTGACAAAGCTTTCAGGGGAGCATTTGCAACCGGTTGGCACCATTTTTGAGTGAATTGCCCAAAGTCAGATTTTTGCTGAAATTGTGACCCCGGGGCTTAAGGATTTTTTCAAAAAATCTTTTTCTGCCGGTTAAGTTGTTGAGGGCTGATTTCTTCTTCTGTGATAATAAGCCTTCTGTTTCGACTGCCAAAGCTTTCAGGGAAGCATTTGCAAGTGATTGGCACCATTTTTGAGTGAATTGCCAAAAGTCAGATTTTTGCTGAAATTGTGACCCCGGGGCTTAGGGATTTTTTCAAAAAATCTTTTTCCGCCTGTTAAGTTGTTGAGGGCTGATTTCTTGTCCTGTGATAAAAAGCCTTCTGTTTCGACCGCCAAAGCTTTCAGGGGAGCATTGACAACCGGTTGGCACCATTTTTGAGTGAATTGCCCAAAGTCAGATTTTTTCTGAAATTGTGACCCCGGGGCTTAGGGATTTTTTCAAAAAATCTTTTTCTGCCGGTTAAGTTGTCGAGGGTAGATTTCTTGTTCTGTGATAATAAGCCTTCTGTTTTGACTGACAAAGCTTTCAGGGGAGCATTTGCAACCGGTTGGCACCATTTTTGAGTGAATTGCGAAAAGTCAGATTTTTGCTGAAATTGTGACCCCGGGGCTTAGGGATTTTTTCAAAAAATCTTTTTCCGCCGTTTAAGTTGTTGAGGGCTGATTTCTTGTCCTGTGATAAAAAGCCTTCTGTTTCGACTGCCAAAGCTTTCTGGGAAGCATTTGCAAGTGATTGGCACCATTTTTGAGTGAATTGCCAAAATTCAGATTTTTGCTAAAATTGTGACCCCGGGGCTTAGGGATTTTTTCAAAAAATCTTTTTCCGCCGGTTAAGTTGTTGAGGGCTGATTTCTTGTCCTGTGATAAAAAGCCTTCTGTTTCGACCGCCAAAGCTTTCAGGGGAGCATTTGCAAGCGGTTGGTACCATTTTTGAGTGAATTGCCCAAAGTCAGATTTTTGCTGAAATTGTGACCCCGGGGCTTAAGGATTTTTTCAAAAAATCTTTTTCTGCCGGTTAAGTTGTTGAGGGCTGATTTCTTCTTCTGTGATAATAAGCCTTCTGTTTCGACTGCCAAAGCTTTCAGGGAAGCATTTGCAAGTGATTGGCACCATTTTTGAGTGAATTGCCAAAAGTCAGATTTTTGCTGAAATTGTGACCCCGGGGCTTAGGGATTTTTTCAAAAAATCTTTTTCCGCCTGTTAAGTTGTTGAGGGCTGATTTCTTGTCCTGTGATAAAAAGCCTTCTGTTTCGACTGCCAAAGCTTTCTGGGAAGCATTTGCAAGTGATTGGCACCATTTTTGAGTGAATTGCCAAAAGTCAGATTTTTGCTAAAATTGTGACCCCGGGGCTTAGGGATTTTTTCAAAAAATCTTTTTCCGCCGGTTAAGTTGTTGAGGGCTGATTTCTTGTCCTGTGATAAAAAGCCTTCTGTTTCGACCGCCAAAGCTTTCAGGGGAGCATTTGCAAGCGGTTGGCACCATTTTTGAGTGAATTGCCCAAAGTCAGATTTTTGCTGAAATTGTGACCCCGGGGCTTAGGGATTTTTTCAAAAAATCTTTTTCTGCCGGTTAAGTTGTTGAGGGCTGATTTCTTGTCCTGTGATAAAAAGCCTTCTGTTTCGACTGCCAAAGCTTTCAGGGGAGCATTTGCAAGCGGTTGGTACCATTTTTGAGTGAATTGCCCAAAGTCAGATTTTTGCTGAAATTGTGACCCCGGGGCTAAGGGATTTTTTCAAAAAAACTTTTTCTGCCGGTTAAGTTGTCAAGGGCTGATTTCTTCTTCTGTGATAATAAGCTTTCTTTTTCGACCGCCAAAGCTTTCAGGGGAGCATTTGCAACCGGTTGGCACCATTTTGGACTGAATTGCCAAAAGTCAAATTTTTGCTGAAATTGTGACCCCGGGGCTTAAGGATTTTTTCAAAAAATCTTTTTCTGCCGGTTAAGTTGTTGAGGGCTGATTTCTTCTTCTGTGATAATAAGCCTTCTGTTTCGACTGCCAAAGCTTTCAGGGAAGCATTTGCAAGTGATTGGCACCATTTTTGAGTGAATTGCCAAAAGTCAGATTTTTGCTGAAATTGTGACCCCGGGGCTTAGGGATTTTTTCAAAAAATCTTTTTCTGCCTGTTAAGTTGTTGAGGGCTGATTTTTTGTCCTGTGATAAAAAGCCTTCTGTTTCGACCGCCAAAGCTTTCAGGGGAGCATTGACAACCGGTTGGCACCATTTTTGAGTGAATTGCCCAAAGTCAGATTTTTGCTGAAATTGTGACCCCGGGGCTTAGGGATTTTTTCAAAAAATATTTTTCTGCCGGTTAAGTTGTCGAGGGTAGATTTCTTGTTCTGTGATAATAAGCCTTCTGTTTTGACTGACAAAGCTTTCAGGGGAGCATTTGCAACCGGTTGGCACCATTTTTGAGTGAATTGCCAAAAGTCAGATTTTTGCTGAAATTGTGACCCCTGGGGTTAAGGATTTTTTCAAAAAATCTTTTTCCGCCGGTTAAGTTGTTGAGGGCTGATTTCTTGTCCTGTGATAAAAATCCTACTGTTTCGACCGCCAAAGCTTTCAGGGGAGCATTTGCAAGCGGTTGCCACCATTTTTGAGTGAATTGCCCAAAGTCAGATTTTTGCTGAAATTGTGACCCCGGGGCTTAGGGATTTTTTCAAAAAATCTTTTTCCGCCGGTTAAGTTGTTGAGGGCTGATTTCTTGTCCTGTGATAAAAAGCCTTCTGTTTCGACCGCCAAAGCTTTCAGGGGAGCATTTGCAAGCGGTTGGCACCATTTTTGAGTGAATTGCCCAAAGTCAGATTTTTGCTGAAATTGTGACCCCGGGGCTTAGGGATTTTTTCAAAAAATCTTTTTCTGCCGGTTAAGTTGTCGAGGGTAGATTTCTTCTTCTGTGTTAATAAGCCTTCTGTTTTGACTGACAAAGCTTTCAGGGGAGCATTTGCAACCTGTTGGCACCATTTTTGAGTGAATTGCCAAAAGTCAGATTTTTGCTGAAATTGTGACCCCGGGGCTTAGGGATTTTTTCAAAAAATCCTTTTCCGCCGTTTAAGTTGTTGAGGGCTGATTTCTTGTCCTGTGATAAAAAGCCTTCTGTTTCGACTGCCAAAGCTTTCTGGGAAGCATTTGCAAGTGATTGGCACCATTTTTGAGTGAATTGCCAAAAGTCAGATTTTTGCTAAAATTGTGACCCCGGGGCTTAGGGATTTTTTCAAAAAATCTTTTTCCGCCGGTTAAGTTGTTGAGGGCTGATTTCTTGTCCTGTGATAAAAAGCCTTCTGTTTCGACCGCCAAAGCTTTCAGGGGAGCATTTGCAAGCGGTTGGTACCATTTTTGAGTGAATTGCCCAAAGTCAGATTTTTGCTGAAATTGTGACCCCGGGGCTTAGGGATTTTTTCAAAAAATCCTTTTCTGCCGGTTAAGTTGTTGAGGGCTGATTTCTTGTCCTGTGATAAAAAGCCTTCTGTTTCGACCGCCAAAGCTTTCAGGGGAGCATTTGCAACCGGTTGGCACCATTTTGGACTGAATTGCCAAAAGTCAAATTTTTGCTGAAATTGTGACCCCGGGGCTTAAGGATTTTTTTCAAAAAATCTCTTTCTGCCGGTTAAGTTGTTGAGGGCTGATTTCTTGTCCTGTGATAAAAAGCATTCTGTTTCGACTGACAAAGCTTTCAGGGGAGCATTTGCAACCTGTTGGCACCATTTTTGAGTGAATTGCCAAAAGTCAGATTTTTGCTGAAATTGTGACCCCGGGGCTTAGGGATTTTTTCAAAAAATGGTTTTCCGCCGTTTAAGTTGTTGAGGGCTGATTTCTTGTCCTGTGATAAAAAGCCTTCTGTTTCGACTGCCAAAGCTTTCTGGGAAGCATTTGCAAGTGATTGGCACCATTTTTGAGTGAATTGCCAAAAGTCAGATTTTTGCTAAAATTGTGACCCCGGGGCTTAGGGATTTTTTCAAAAAAATCTTTTTCCGCCGGTTAAGTTGTTGAGGGCTGATTTCTTGTCCTGTGATAAAAAGCCTTCTGTTTCGACCGCCAAAGCTTTCAGGGGAGCATTTGCAAGCGGTTGGTACCATTTTTGAGTGAATTGCCAAAAGTCAGATTTTTGCTGAAATTGTGACCCCGGGGCTTAGGGATTTTTTCAAAAAAACTTTTTCTGCCGGTTAAGTTGTTGAGGGCTGATTTCTTGTCCTGTGATAAAAAGCCTTCTGTTTCGACCGCCAAAGCTTTCAGGGGAGCATTTGCAAGCGGTTGGTACCATTTTTGAGTGAATTGCCCAAAGTCAGATTTTTGCTGAAATTGTGACCCCGGGGCTAAGGGATTTTTTCAAAAAAACTTTTTCTCCCGGTTAAGTTGTCAAGGGCTGATTTCTTCTTCTGTGATAATAAGCTTTCTTTTTCGACCGCCAAAGCTTTCAGGGGAGCATTTGCAAGCGGTTGGTACCATTTTTGAGTGAATTGCCCAAAGTCAGATTTTTGCTGAAATTGTGACCCCGGGGCTTAGGGATTTTTTCAAAAAATCTTTTTCTGCCGGTTAAGTTGTTGAGGGCTGATTTCTTGTCCTGTGATAAAAAGCCTTCTGTTTCGACCGCCAAAGCTTTCAGGGGAGCATTTGCAAGCGGTTGGTACCATTTTTGAGTGAATTGCCCAAAGTCAGATTTTTGCTGAAATTGTGACCCCGGGGCTTAGGGATTTTTTCAAAAAATCTTTTTCTGCCGGTTAAGTTGTTGAGGGCTGATTTCTTGTCCTGTGATAAAAAGCCTTCTGTTTCGACCGCCAAAGCTTTCAGGGGAGCATTTGCAAGCGGTTGGCACCATTTTGGACTGAATTGCCAAAAGTCAAATTTTTGCTGAAATTGTGACCCCGGGGCTTAAGGATTTTTTTCAAAAAATCTTTTTCTGCCGGTTAAGTTGTTGAGGGCTGATTTCTTGTCCTGTGATAAAAAGCCTTCTGTTTCGACTGACAAAGCTTTCAGGGGAGCATTTGCAACCGGTTGGCACCATTTTTGAGTGTATTGACAAAAGTCAGATTTTTGCTGAAATTGTGACCCCGGGGCTTAGGGATTTTTTCAAAAAATCTTTTTCCACCGGTTAAGTTGTTGAGGGCTGATTTCTTGTCCTGTGATAAAAAGCCTTCTGTTTCGACCGCCAAAGCTTTCAGGGGAGCATTTGCAAGCGGTTGGCACCATTTTTGAGTGAATCGCCCAAAGTCAGATTTTTGCTGAAATTGTGACCCCGGGGCTTAGGGATTTTTTCAAAAAATCTTTTTCTGCCGGTTAAGTTGTCGAGGGTTGATTTCCTGTTCTTTGATAATAAGCCTTCTTTTTCGACTGACAAAGCTTTCAGGGAAGCATTTGCAAGTGATTTGCACCATTTTTGAGTGAATTGCCAAAAGTCAGATTTTTGCTGAAATTGTGACCCCGGGGCTTAGGGATTTTTTTGAAAAAATCTTTTTCTGCCGGTTAAGTTTTCAAGGGCTGATTTCTTGTCCTGTGATAAAAAGCCTTCTGTTTCGACTGCCAAAGCTTTCAGGGAAGCATTTGCAAGTGATTGGCACCATTTTTGAGTGAATTGCCAAAAGTCAGATTTTTGCTGAAATTGTGACCCCGGGGCTTAGGGATTTTTTCAAAAAATCTTTTTCCGCCGGTTAAGTTGTTGAGGGCTGATTTCTTGTCCTGTGATAAAAAGCCTTCTGTTTCGACCGCCAAAGCTTTCAGGGGAGCATTTGCAAGCGGTTGGTACCATTTTTGAGTGAATTGCCCAAAGTCAGATTTTTGCTGAAATTGTGACCCCGGGGCTTAGGGATTTTTTCAAAAAAACTTTTTCTGTCGGTTAAGTTGTCAAGGGCTGATTTCTTCTTCTGTGATAATAAGCTTTCTTTTTCGACCGACAAAGCTTTCAGGGGAGCATTTGCAACCGGTTGGCACCATTTTGGACTGAATTGCCAAAAGTCAAATTTTTGCTGAAATTGTGACCCCGGGGCTTAAGGATTTTTTTCAAAAAATCTTTTTCTGCCGGTTAAGTTGTTGAGGGCTGATTTCTTGTCCTGTGATAAAAAGCCTTCTGTTTCGACTGACAAAGCTTTCAGGGGAGCATTTGCAACCGGTTGGCACCATTTTTGAGTGTATTGCCAAAAGTCAGATTTTTGCTGAAATTGTGACCCCGGGGCTTAGGGATTTTTTCAAAAAATCTTTTTCCGCCGGTTAAGTTGTTGAGGGCTGATTTCTTGTCCTGTGATAAAAAGCCTTCTGTTTCGACCGCCAAAGCTTTCAGGGGAGCATTTGCAAGCGGTTGGCACCATTTTTGAGTGAATCGCCCAAAGTCAGATTTTTGCTGAAATTGTGACCCCGGGGCTTAGGGATTTTTTCAAAAAATCTTTTTCTGCCCGTTAAGTTGTCGAGGGTTGATTTCCTGTTCTTTGATAATAAGCCTTCTTTTTCGACTGACAAAGCTTTCAGGGAAGCATTTGCAAGTGATTTGCACCATTTTTGAGTGAATTGCCAAAAGTCAGATTTTTGCTGAAATTGTGACCCCGGGGCTTAGGGATTTTTTTGAAAAAATCTTTTTCTGCCGGTTAAGTTTTCAAGGGCTGATTTCTTGTCCTGTGATAAAAAGCCTTCTGTTTCGACCGCCAAAGCTTTCAGGGGAGCATTTGCAAGCGGTTGGCACCATTTTTGAGTGAATCGCCCAAAGTCAGATTTTTGCTGAAATTGTGACCCCGGGGCTTAGGGATTTTTTCAAAAAATCTTTTTCTGCCCGTTAAGTTGTCGAGGGTTGATTTCCTGTTCTTTGATAATAAGCCTTCTTTTTCGACTGACAAAGCTTTCAGGGAAGCATTTGCAAGTGATTTGCACCATTTTTGAGTGAATTGCCAAAAGTCAGATTTTTGCTGAAATTGTGACCCCGGGGCTTAGGGATTTTTTTGAAAAAATCTTTTTCTGCCGGTTAAGTTTTCAAGGGCTGATTTCTTGTCCTGTGATAAAAAGCCTTCTGTTTCGACCGCCAAAGCTTTCAGGGAAGCATTTACAACCGGTTGGCACCATTTTTGAGTGAATTGCCCAAAGTCAGATTTTTGCTGAAATTGTGACCCCGGGGCTTAGGGATTTTTTCAAAAAATCTTTTTCCGCCGGTTAAGTTGTTGAGGGCTGATTTCTTGTCCTGTGATAAAAAGCCTTCTGTTTCGACCGCCAAAGCTTTCAGGGGAGCATTTGCAAGCGGTTGGCACCATTTTTGAGTGAATTGCCGAAAGTCAGATTTTTGCTGAAATTGTGACCCCGGGGCTTAGGGATTTTTTCAAAAAATCTTTTTCTGCCGGTTAAGTTGTTGAGGGCTGATTTCTTGTCCTGTGATAAAAATCCTTCTGTTTCGACCGCCAAAGCTTTCAGGGGAGCATTTGCAAGCGGTTGGCACCATTTTTGAGTGAATTGCCCAAAGTCAGATTTTTGCTGAAATTGTGACCCCGGGGCTTAGGGATTTTTTCAAAAAATCTTTTACTGCCGGTTAAGTTGTCGAGGGTTGATTTCTTGTTCTGTGATAATAAGCCTTCTGTTTTGACTGACAAAGCTTTCAGGGGAGCATTTGCAACCGGTTGGCACCATTTTGGAGTGAATTGCCAAAAGTCAGATTTTTGCTGAAATTGTGACCCCGGGGCTTAAGGATTTTTTCAAAAAATCTTTTTCTGCCGGTTAAGTTGTTGCGGGCTGATTTCTTGTTCTTTGATAAAAATCCTTCTGTTTCGACCGCCAAAGCTTTCAGGGGAGCATTTGCAAGCGGTTGGCACCATTTTTGAGTGAATTGCCCAAAGTCAGATTTTTGCTGAAATTGTGACCCCGGGGCTTAGGGATTTTTTCAAAAAATCTTTTTCTGCCGGTTAAGTTGTTGAGGGCTGATTTCTTCTTCTGTGATAATAAGCCTTCTGTTTCGACTGCCAAAGCTTTCAGGGAAGCATTTGCAAGTGATTGGCACCATTTTTGAGTGAATTGCCAAAAGTCAGATTTTTGCTGAAATTGTGACCCCGGGGCTTAGGGATTTTTTCAAAAAAACTTTTTCTGCCGGTTAAGTTGTCAAGGGCTGATTTCTTCTTCTGTGATAATAAGCTTTCTTTTTCGACCGACAAAGCTTTCAGGGGAGCATTTGCAACCGGTTGGCACCATTTTGGACTGAATTGCCAAAAGTCAAATTTTTGCTGAAATTGTGACCCCGGGGCTTAAGGATTTTTTTCAAAAAATCTTTTTCTGCCGGTTAAGTTGTTGCGGGCTGATTTCTTGTCCTGTGATAAAAAGCCTTCTGTTTCGACCGCCAAAGCTTTCAGGGGAGCATTTCCAAGCGGTTGGCACCATTTTTGAGTGAATTGCCGAAAGTCAGATTTTTGCTGAAATTGTGATCCCGGGGCTTAGGGATTTTTTCAAAAAATCTTTTTCCGCCGGTTAAGTTGTTGAGGGCTGATTTCTTGTCCTGTGATAAAAAGCCTTCTGTTTCGACCGCCAAAGCTTTCAGGGGAGCATTTGCAAGCGGTTGGCACCATTTTTGAGTGAATTGCCGAAAGTCAGATTTTTGCTGAAATTGTGACCCCGGGGCTTAGGGATTTTTTCAAAAAATCTTTTTCTGCCGGTTAAGTTGTTGAGGGCTGATTTCTTGTCCTGTGATAAAAATCCTTCTGTTTCGACCGCCAAAGCTTTCAGGGGAGCATTTGCAAGCGGTTGGCACCATTTTTGAGTGAATTGCCCAAAGTCAGATTTTTGCTGAAATTGTGACCCCGGGGCTTAGGGATTTTTTCAAAAAATCTTTTTCTGCCGGTTAAGTTGTCGAGGGTTGATTTCTTGTTCTGTGATAATAAGCCTTCTGTTTCGACTGACAAAGCTTTCAGGGGACCATTTGCAACCGGTTGGCACCATTTTTGAGTGTATTGCCAAAAGTCAGATTTTTGCTGAAATTGTGACCCCGGGGCTTAGGGATTTTTTCAAAAAATCTTTTTCCGCCGGTTAAGTTGTTGAGGGCTGATTTCTTGTCCTGTGATAAAAAGCCTTCTGTTTCGACCGCCAAAGCTTTCAGGGGAGCATTTGCAAGCGGTTGGCACCATTTTTGAGTGAATCGCCCAAAGTCAGATTTTTGCTGAAATTGTGACCCCGGGGCTTAGGGATTTTTTCAAAAAATCTTTTTCTGCCCGTTAAGTTGTCGAGGGTTGATTTCCTGTTCTTTGATAATAAGCCTTCTTTTTCGACTGACAAAGCTTTCAGGGAAGCATTTGCAAGTGATTTGCACCATTTTTGAGTGAATTGCCAAAAGTCAGATTTTTGCTGAAATTGTGACCCCGGGGCTTAGGGATTTTTTTGAAAAAATCTTTTTCTGCCGGTTAAGTTTTCAAGGGCTGATTTCTTGTCCTGTGATAAAAAGCCTTCTGTTTCGACCGCCAAAGCTTTCAGGGAAGCATTTACAACCGGTTGGCACCATTTTTGAGTGAATTGCCCAAAGTCAGATTTTTGCTGAAATTGTGACCCCGGGGCTTAGGGATTTTTTCAAAAAATCTTTTTCCGCCGGTTAAGTTGTTGAGGGCTGATTTCTTGTCCTGTGATAAAAAGCCTTCTGTTTCGACCGCCAAAGCTTTCAGGGGAGCATTTGCAAGCGGTTGGCACCATTTTTGAGTGAATTGCCGAAAGTCAGATTTTTGCTGAAATTGTGACCCCGGGGCTTAGGGATTTTTTCAAAAAATCTTTTTCTGCCGGTTAAGTTGTTGAGGGCTGATTTCTTGTCCTGTGATAAAAATCCTTCTGTTTCGACCGCCAAAGCTTTCAGGGGAGCATTTGCAAGCGGTTGGCACCATTTTTGAGTGAATTGCCCAAAGTCAGATTTTTGCTGAAATTGTGACCCCGGGGCTTAGGGATTTTTTCAAAAAATCTTTTACTGCCGGTTAAGTTGTCGAGGGTTGATTTCTTGTTCTGTGATAATAAGCCTTCTGTTTTGACTGACAAAGCTTTCAGGGGAGCATTTGCAACCGGTTGGCACCATTTTGGAGTGAATTGCCAAAAGTCAGATTTTTGCTGAAATTGTGACCCCGGGGCTTAAGGATTTTTTCAAAAAATCTTTTTCTGCCGGTTAAGTTGTTGCGGGCTGATTTCTTGTTCTTTGATAAAAATCCTTCTGTTTCGACCGCCAAAGCTTTCAGGGGAGCATTTGCAAGCGGTTGGCACCATTTTTGAGTGAATTGCCCAAAGTCAGATTTTTGCTGAAATTGTGACCCCGGGGCTTAAGGATTTTTTCAAAAAATCTTTTTCTGCCGGTTAAGTTGTTGAGGGCTGATTTCTTCTTCTGTGATAATAAGCCTTCTGTTTCGACTGCCAAAGCTTTCAGGGAAGCATTTGCAAGTGATTGGCACCATTTTTGAGTGAATTGCCAAAAGTCAGATTTTTGCTGAAATTGTGACCCCGGGGCTTAGGGATTTTTTCAAAAAATCTTTTTCCGCCGGTTAAGTTGTTGAGGGCTGATTTCTTGTCCTGTGATAAAAAGCCTTCTGTTTCGACCGCCAAAGCTTTCAGGGGAGCATTTACAATCGGTTGGCACCATTTTTGAGTGAATTGCCCAAAGTCAGATTTTTGCTGAAATTGTGACCCCGGGGCTTAGGGATTTTTTCAAAAAATCTTTTTCTGCCGGTTAAGTTGTCGAGGGTAGATTTCTTCTTCTGTGTTAATAAGCCTTCTGTTTTGACTGACAAAGCTTTCAGGGGAGCATTTGCAACCTGTTGGCACCATTTTTGAGTGAATTGCCAAAAGTCAGATTTTTGCTGAAATTGTGACCCCGGGGCTTAGGGATTTTTTCAAAAAATCTTTTTCCGCCGTTTAAGTTGTTGAGGGCTGATTTCTTGTCCTGTGATAAAAAGCCTTCTGTTTCGACTGCCAAAGCTTTCTGGGAAGCATTTGCAAGTGATTGGCACCATTTTTGAGTGAATTGCCAAAAGTCAGATTTTTGCTAAAATTGTGACCCCGGGGCTTAGGGATTTTTTCAAAAAAACTTTTTCTGCCGGTTAAGTTGTCAAGGGCTGATTTCTTCTTCTGTGATAATAAGCTTTCTTTTTCGACCGACAAAGCTTTCAGGGGAGCATTTGCAACCGGTTGGCACCATTTTGGACTGAATTGCCAAAAGTCAAATTTTTGCTGAAATTGTGACCCCGGGGCTTAAGGATTTTTTTCAAAAAATCTTTTTCTGCCGGTTAAGTTGTTGCGGGCTGATTTCTTGTCCTGTGATAAAAAGCCTTCTGTTTCGACCGCCAAAGCTTTCAGGGGAGCATTTCCAAGCGGTTGGCACCATTTTTGAGTGAATTGCCAAAAGTCAGATTTTTGCTGAAATTGTGATCCCGGGGCTTAGGGATTTTTTCAAAAAATCTTTTTCTGCCGGTTAAGTTGTTGAGGGCTGATTTCTTGTCCTGTGATAAAAATCCTTCTGTTTCGACCGCCAAAGCTTTCAGGGGAGCATTTGCAAGCGGTTGGCACCATTTTTGAGTGAATTGCCGAAAGTCAGATTTTTGCTGAAATTGTGACCCCGGGGCTTAAGGATTTTTTCACAAAATCTTTTTCTACCGGTTAAGTTGTTGAGGGCTGATTTCTTCTTCTGTGATAATAAGCCTTCTGTTTCGACTGCCAAAGCTTTCAGGGAAGCATTTGCAAGTGATGGGCACCATTTTTGAGTGAATTGCCAAAAGTCAGATTTTTGCTGAAATTGTGACCCCGGGGCTTAGGGATTTTTTCAAAAAATCTTTTTCTGCCGGTTAAGTTGTCGAGGGTAGATTTCTTCTTCTGTGTTAATAAGCCTTCTGTTTTGACTGACAAAGCTTTCAGGGGAGCATTTGCAACCGGTTGGCACCATTTTTGAGTGAATTGCCAAAAGTCAGATTTTTGCTGAAATTGTGACCCCGGGGCTTAGGGATTTTTTCAAAAAATCTTTTTCCGCCGGTTAAGTTGTTGAGGGCTGATTTCTTGTCCTGTGATAAAAAGCCTTCTGTTTCGACCGCCAAAGCTTTCAGGGGAGCATTTACAATCGGTTGGCACCATTTTTGAGTGAATTGCCCAAAGTCAGATTTTTGCTGAAATTGTGACCCCGGGGCTTAGGGATTTTTTCAAAAAATCTTTTTCTGCCGGTTAAGTTGTCGAGGGTAGATTTCTTCTTCTGTGTTAATAAGCCTTCTGTTTTGACTGACAAAGCTTTCAGGGGAGCATTTGCAACCTGTTGGCACCATTTTTGAGTGAATTGCCAAAAGTCAGATTTTTGCTGAAATTGTGACCCCGGGGCTTAGGGATTTTTTCAAAAAATCTTTTCCCGCCGTTTAAGTTGTTGAGGGCTGATTTCTTGTCCTGTGATAAAAAGCCTTCTGTTTCGACTGCCAAAGCTTTCTGGGAAGCATTTGCAAGTGATTGGCACCATTTTTGAGTGAATTGCCAAAAGTCAGATTTTTGCTAAAATTGTGACCCCGGGGCTTAGGGATTTTTTCAAAAAATCTTTTTCTGCCGGTTAAGTTGTCGAGGGTTGATTTCCTGTTCTTTGATAATAAGCCTTCTTTTTCGACTGACAAAGATTTCAGGGAAGCATTTGCAAGTGATTTGCACCATTTTTGAGTGAATTGCCAAAAGTCAGATTTTTGCTGAAATTGTGACCCCGGGGCTTAGGGATTTTTTTGAAAAAATCTTTTTCTGCCTGTTAAGTTTTCAAGGGCTGATTTCTTGTCCTGTGATAAAAAGCCTTCTGTTTCGACCGCCAAAGCTTTCAGGGAAGCATTTAAAACCGGTTGGCACCATTTTTGAGTGAATTGCCCAAAGTCAGATTTTTGCTGAAATTGTGACCCCGGGGCTTAGGGATTTTTTCAAAAAATCTTTTTCCGCCGGTTAAGTTGTTGAGGGCTGATTTCTTGTCCTGTGATAAAAAGCCTTCTGTTTCGACCGCCAAAGCTTTCAGGGGAGCATTTCCAAGCGGTTGGCACCATTTTTGAGTGAATTGCCGAAAGTCAGATTTTTGCTGAAATTGTGACCCCGGGGCTTAGGGATTTTTTCAAAAAATCTTTTTCTGCCGGTTAAGTTGTTGAGGGCTGATTTCTTGTCCTGTGATAAAAATCCTTCTGTTTCGACCGCCAAAGCTTTCAGGGGAGCATTTGCAAGCGGTTGGCACCATTTTTGAGTGAATTGCCCAAAGTCAGATTTTTGCTGAAATTGTGACCCCAGGGCTTAGGGATTTTTTCAAAAAATCTTTTTCTGCCGGTTAAGTTGTCGAGGGTTGATTTCTTGTTCTGTGATAATAAGCCTTCTGTTTTGACTGACAAAGCTTTCAGGGGAGCATTTGCAACCGGTTGGCACCATTTTTGAGTGAATTGCCAAAAGTCAGATTTTTGCTGAAATTGTGACCCCGGGGCTTAGGGATTTTTTCAAAAAATCTTTTTCCTCCGGTTAAGTTGTTGAGGGCTGATTTCTTGTCCTGTGATAAAAAGCCTTCTGTTTCGACCGCCAAAGCTTTCAGGGGAGCATTTACAATCGGTTGGCACCATTTTTGAGTGAATTGCCCAAAGTCAGATTTTTGCTGAAATTGTGACCCCGGGGCTTAGGGATTTTTTCAAAAAATCTTTTTCTGCCGGTTAAGTTGTCGAGGGTAGATTTCTTCTTCTGTGTTAATAAGCCTTCTGTTTTGACTGACAAAGCTTTCAGGGGAGCATTTGCAACCTGTTGGCACCATTTTTGAGTGAATTGCCAAAAGTCAGATTTTTGCTGAAATTGTGACCCCGGGGCTTAGGGATTTTTTCAAAAAATCTTTTCCCGCCGTTTAAGTTGTTGAGGGCTGATTTCTTGTCCTGTGATAAAAAGCCTTCTGTTTCGACTGCCAAAGCTTTCTGGGAAGCATTTGCAAGTGATTGGCACCATTTTTGAGTGAATTGCCAAAAGTCAGATTTTTGCTAAAATTGTGACCCCGGGGCTTAGGGATTTTTTCAAAAAATCTTTTTCTGCTGGTTAAGTTGTTGAGGGCTGATTGCTTGTCCTGTGATAAAAAGCCTTCTGTTTCGACCGCCAAAGCTTTCAGGGGAGCATTTGCAAGCGGTTGGTACCATTTTTGAGTGAATTGCTCAAAGTCAGATTTTTGCTGAAATTGTGACCCCGGGGCTTAGGGATTTTTTCAAAAAAACTTTTTCTGCCGGTTAAGTTGTCAAGGGCTGATTTCTTCTTCTGTGATAATAAGCTTTCTTTTTCGACCGACAAAGCTTTCAGGGGAGCATTTGCAAGTGATTTGCACCATTTTTGAGTGAATTGCCAAAAGTCAGATTTTTGCTGAAATTGTGACCCCGGGGCTTAGGGATTTTTTCAAAAAATCTTTTTCCGCCGGTTAAGTTGTTGAGGGCTGATTTCTTGTCCTGTGATAAAAAGCCTTCTGTTTCGACCGCCAAAGCTTTCAGGGGAGCATTTCCAAGCGGTTGGCACCATTTTTGAGTGAATTGCCGAAAGTCAGATTTTTGCTGAAATTGTGACCCCGGGGCTTAGGGATTTTTTCAAAAAATCTTTTTCTGCCGGTTAAGTTGTTGAGGGCTGATTTCTTGTCCTGTGATATAAATCCTTCTGTTTCGACCGCCAAAGCTTTCAGGGGAGCATTTGCAAGCGGTTGGCACCATTTTTGAGTGAATTGCCCAAAGTCAGATTTTTGCTGAAATTGTGACCCCAGGGCTTAGGGATTTTTTCAAAAAATCTTTTTCTGCCGGTTAAGTTGTCGAGGGTTGATTTCTTGTTCTGTGATAATAAGCCTTCTGTTTTGACTGACAAAGCTTTCAGGGGAGCATTTGCAACCGGTTGGCACCATTTTTGAGTGAATTGCCAAAAGTCAGATTTTTGCTGAAATTGTGACCCCGGGGCTTAGGGATTTTTTCAAAAAATCTTTTTCCGCCGGTTAAGTTGTTGAGGGCTGATTTCTTGTCCTGTGATAAAAAGCCTTCTGTTTCGACCGCCAAAGCTTTCAGGGGAGCATTTACAATCGGTTGGCACCATTTTTGAGTGAATTGCCCAAAGTCAGATTTTTGCTGAAATTGTGACCCCGGGGCTTAGGGATTTTTTCAAAAAATCTTTTTCTGCCGGTTAAGTTGTCGAGGGTAGATTTCTTCTTCTGTGTTAATAAGCCTTCTGTTTTGACTGACAAAGCTTTCAGGGGAGCATTTGCAACCTGTTGGCACCATTTTTGAGTGAATTGCCAAAAGTCAGATTTTTGCTGAAATTGTGACCCCGGGGCTTAGGGATTTTTTCAAAAAATCTTTTCCCGCCGTTTAAGTTGTTGAGGGCTGATTTCTTGTCCTGTGATAAAAAGCCTTCTGTTTCGACCGCCAAAGCTTTCTGGGAAGCATTTGCAAGTGATTGGCACCATTTTTGAGTGAATTGCCAAAAGTCAGATTTTTGCTAAAATTGTGACCCCGGGGCTTAGGGATTTTTTCAAAAAATCTTTTTCCGCCGGTTAAGTTGTTGAGGGCTGATTGCTTGTCCTGTGATAAAAAGCCTTCTGTTTCGACCGCCAAAGCTTTCAGGGGAGCATTTGCAAGCGGTTGGTACCATTTTTGAGTGAATTGCTCAAAGTCAGATTTTTGCTGAAATTGTGACCCCGGGGCTTAAGGATTTTTTCAAAAAATCTTTTTCTGCCGGTTAAGTTGTTGCGGGCTGATTTCTTGTTCTTTGATAATAAGCCTTCTGTTTCGACTGACAAAGCTTTCAGGGGAGCATTTGCAACCGGTTTGCACCATTTTTGAGTGAATTGCCCAAAGTCAGATTTTTGCTGAAATTGTGACCCCGGGGCTTAAGGATTTTTTCAAAAAATCTTTTTCTGCCGGTTAAGTTGTTGAGGGCTGATTTCTTCTTCTGTGATAATAAGCCTTCTGTTTCGACTGCCAAAGCTTTCAGGGAAGCATTTGCAAGTGATTGGCACCATTTTTGAGTGAATTGCCAAAAGTCAGATTTTTGCTGAAATTGTGACCCCGGGGCTTAGGGATTTTTTCAAAAAATCTTTTTCCGCCTGTTAAGTTGTTGAGGGCTGATTTCTTGTCCTGTGATAAAAAGCCTTCTGTTTCGACCGCCAAAGCTTTCAGGGGAGCATTGACAACCGGTTGGCACCATTTTTGAGTGAATTGCCCAAAGTCAGATTTTTGCTGAAATTGTGACCCCGGGGCTTAGGGATTTTTTCAAAAAATCTTTTTCTGCCGGTTAAGTTGTCGAGGGTAGATTTCTTGTTCTGTGATAATAAGCCTTCTGTTTTGACTGACAAAGCTTTCAGGGGAGCATTTGCAACCGGTTGGCACCATTTTTGAGTGAATTGCCAAAAGTCAGATTTTTGCTGAAATTGTGACCCCTGGGGTTAAGGATTTTTTCAAAAAATCTTTTTCCGCCGGTTAAGTTGTTGAGGGCTGATTTCTTGTCCTGTGATAAAAATCCTACTGTTTCGACCGCCAAAGCTTTCAGGGGAGCATTTGCAAGCGGTTGCCACCATTTTTGAGTGAATTGCCCAAAGTCAGATTTTTGCTGAAATTGTGACCCTGGGGCTTAGGGATTTTTTCAAAAAATCTTTTTCCGCCGGTTAAGTTGTTGAGGGCTGATTTCTTGTCCTGTGATAAAAAGCCTTCTGTTTCGACCGCCAAAGCTTTCAGGGGAGCATTTACAATCGGTTGGCACCATTTTTGAGTGAATTGCCCAAAGTCAGATTTTTGCTGAAATTGTGACCCCGGGGCTTAGGGATTTTTTCAAAAAATCTTTTTCTGCCGGTTAAGTTGTCGAGGGTAGATTTCTTCTTCTGTGTTAATAAGCCTTCTGTTTTGACTGACAAAGCTTTCAGGGGAGCATTTGCAACCTGTTGGCACCATTTTTGAGTGAATTGCCAAAAGTCAGATTTTTGCTGAAATTGTGACCCCGGGGCTTAGGGATTTTTTCAAAAAATCCTTTTCCGCCGTTTAAGTTGTTGAGGGCTGATTTCTTGTCCTGTGATAAAAAGCCTTCTGTTTCGACTGCCAAAGCTTTCTGGGAAGCATTTGCAAGTGATTGGCACCATTTTTGAGTGAATTGCCAAAAGTCAGATTTTTGCTAAAATTGTGACCCCGGGGCTTAGGGATTTTTTCAAAAAATCTTTTTCCGCCGGTTAAGTTGTTGAGGGCTGATTTCTTGTCCTGTGATAAAAAGCCTTCTGTTTCGACCGCCAAAGCTTTCAGGGGAGCATTTGCAAGCGGTTGGTACCATTTTTGAGTGAATTGCCCAAAGTCAGATTTTTGCTGAAACTGTGACCCCGGGGCTTAAGGATTTTTTTCAAAAAATCTCTTTCTGCCGGTTAAGTTGTTGAGGGCTGATTTCTTGTCCTGTGATAAAAAGCATTCTGTTTCGACTGACAAAGCTTTCAGGGGAGCATTTGCAACCTGTTGGCACCATTTTTGAGTGAATTGCCAAAAGTCAGATTTTTGCTGAAATTGTGACCCCGGGGCTTAGGGATTTTTTCAAAAAATGGTTTTCCGCCGTTTAAGTTGTTGAGGGCTGATTTCTTGTCCTGTGATAAAAAGCCTTCTGTTTCGACTGCCAAAGCTTTCTGGGAAGCATTTGCAAGTGATTGGCACCATTTTTGAGTGAATTGCCAAAAGTCAGATTTTTGCTAAAATTGTAACCCCGGGGCTTAGGGATTTTTTCAAAAAAATCTTTTTCCGCCGGTTAAGTTGTTGAGGGCTGATTTCTTGTCCTGTGATAAAAAGCCTTCTGTTTCGACCGCCAAAGCTTTCAGGGGAGCATTTGCAAGCGGTTGGTACCATTTTTGAGTGAATTGCCCAAAGTCAGATTTTTGCTGAAATTGTGACCCCGGGGCTTAGGGATTTTTTCAAAAAAACTTTTTCTGCCGGTTAAGTTGTTGAGGGCTGATTTCTTGTCCTGTGATAAAAAGCCTTCTGTTTCGACCGCCAAAGCGTTCAGGAGAGCATTTGCAAGCGGTTGGTACCATTTTTGAGTGAATTGCCCAAAGTCAGATTTTTGCTGAAATTGTGACCCCGGGGCTAAGGGATTTTTTCAAAAAAACTTTTTCTGCCGGTTAAGTTGTCAAGGGCTGATTTCTTCTTCTGTGATAATAAGCTTTCTTTTTCGACCGCCAAAGCTTTCAGGGGAGCATTTGCAAGCGGTTGGTACCATTTTTGAGTGAATTGCCCAAAGTCAGATTTTTGCTGAAATTGTGACCCCGGGGCTTAGGGATTTTTTCAAAAAATCTTTTTCTGCCGGTTAAGTTGTTGAGGGCTGATTTCTTGTCCTGTGATAAAAAGCCTTCTGTTTCGACCGCCAAAGCTTTCAGGGGAGCATTTGCAAGCGGTTGGTACCATTTTTGAGTGAATTGCCCAAAGTCAGATTTTTGCTGAAATTGTGACCCCGGGGCTAAGGGATTTTTTCAAAAAAACTTTTTCTGCCGGTTAAGTTGTCAAGGGCTGATTTCTTCTTCTGTGATAATAAGCTTACTTTTTCGACCGACAAAGCTTTCACGGGAGCATTTGCAACCGGTTGGCACCATTTTGGACTGAATTGCCAAAAGTCAAATTTTTGCTGAAATTGTGACCCCGGGGCTTAAGGATTTTTTTCAAAAAATCTCTTTCTGCCGGTTAAGTTGTTGAGGGCTGATTTCTTCTTCTGTGATAATAAGCCTTCTGTTTCGACTGCCAAAGCTTTCAGGGAAGCATTTGCAAGTGATTGGCACCATTTTTGAGTGAATTGCCAAAAGTCAGATTTTTGCTGAAATTGTGACCCCGGGGCTTAGGGATTTTTTCAAAAAATCTTTTTCCGCCTGTTAAGTTGTTGAGGGCTGATTTCTTGTCCTGTGATAAAAAGCCTTCTGTTTCGACCGCCAAAGCTTTCAGGGGAGCATTGACAACCGGTTGGCACCATTTTTGAGTGAATTGCCCAAAGTCAGATTTTTGCTGAAATTGTGACCCCGGGGCTTAGGGATTTTTTCAAAAAATCTTTTTCTGCCGGTTAAGTTTTGGAGGGTAGATTTCTTGTTCTGTGATAATAAGCCTTCTGTTTTGACTGACAAAGCTTTCAGGGGAGCATTTGCAACCGGTTGGCACCATTTTTGAGTGAATTGCCAAAAGTCAGATTTTTGCTGAAATTGTGACCCCTGGGGTTAAGGATTTTTTCAAAAAATCTTTCTCTGTCGGTTAAGTTGTTGAGGGCTGATTTCTTGTTCTGTGATAATAAGCCTTTTGTTTCGACTGAAAAAGCTTTCAGGGGAGCATTTGCAACCGGTTGGCACCATTTTTGAGTGAATTGCCCAAAGTCAGATTTTTGCTGAAATTGTGACCCCGGGACTTAAGGATTTTTTCAAAAAATCTTTTTCCGCCGGTTAAGTTGTTGAGGGCTGATTTCTTGTCCTGTGATAAAAATCCTTCTGTTTCGACCGCCAAAGCTTTCAGGGGAGCATTTGCAAGCGGTTGGTACCATTTTTGAGTGAATTGCCCAAAGTCAGATTTTTGCTGAAATTGTGACCCCGGGGCTTAGGGATTTTTTCAAAAAATCTTTTTCTGCCGGTTAAGTTGTTGAGGGCTGATTTCTTGTCCTGTGATAAAAAGCCTTCTGTTTCGACCGCCAAAGCTTTCAGGGGAGCATTTGCAAGCGGTTGGTACCATTTTTGAGTGAATTACCCAAAGTCAGATTTTTGCTGAAATTGTGACCCCGGGGCTAAGGGATTTTTTCAAAAAAACTTTTTCTGCCGGTTAAGTTGTCAAGGGCTGATTTCTTCTTCTGTGATAATAAGCTTTCTTTTTCGACCGCCAAAGCTTTCAGGGGAGCATTTGCAAGCGGTTGGTACCATTTTTGAGTGAATTGCCCAAAGTCAGATTTTTGCTGAAATTGTGACCCCGGGGCTTAGGGATTTTTTAAAAAAATCTTTTTCCGCCGGTTAAGTTGTTGAGGGCTGATTTCTTGTCCTGTGATAAAAAGCCTTCTGTTTCGACCGCCAAAGCTTTCAGGGGAGCATTTGCAAGCGGTTGGTACCATTTTTGAGTGAATTGCCCAAAGTCAGATTTTTGCTGAAATTGTGACCCCGGGGCTTAGGGATTTTTTCAAAAAATCTTTTTCTGCCGGTTAAGTTGTTGAGGGCTGATTTCTTGTCCTGTGATAAAAATCCTTCTGTTTCGACCGCCAAAGCTTTCAGGGGAGCATTTGCAAGCGGTTGCCACCATTTTTGAGTGAATTGCCCAAAGTCAGATTTTTGCTGAAATTGTGACCCCGGGGCTTAGGGATTTTTTCAAAAAATCTTTTTCCGCCGGTTAAGTTGTTGAGGGCTGATTTCTTGTCCTGTGATAAAAAGCCTTCTGTTTCGACCGCCAAAGCTTTCAGGGGAGCATTTACAATCGGTTGGCACCATTTTTGAGTGAATTGCCCAAAGTCAGATTTTTGCTGAAATTGTGACCCCGGGGCTTAGGGATTTTTTCAAAAAATCTTTTTCTGCCGGTTAAGTTGTCGAGGGTAGATTTCTTCTTCTGTGTTAATAAGCCTTCTGTTTTGACTGACAAAGCTTTCAGGGGAGCATTTGCAACCTGTTGGCACCATTTTTGAGTGAATTGCCAAAAGTCAGATTTTTGCTGAAATTGTGACCCCGGGGCTTAGGGATTTTTTCAAAAAATCCTTTTCCGCCGTTTAAGTTGTTGAGGGCTGATTTCTTGTCCTGTGATAAAAAGCCTTCTGTTTCGACTGCCAAAGCTTTCTGGGAAGCATTTGCAAGTGATTGGCACCATTTTTGAGTGAATTGCCAAAAGTCAGATTTTTGCTAAAATTGTGACCCCGGGGCTTAGGGATTTTTTCAAAAAATCTTTTTCCGCCGGTTAAGTTGTTGAGGGCTGATTTCTTGTCCTGTGATAAAAAGCCTTCTGTTTCGACCGCCAAAGCTTTCAGGGGAGCATTTGCAAGCGGTTGGTACCATTTTTGAGTGAATTGCCCAAAGTCAGATTTTTGCTGAAATTGTGACCCCGGGGCTTAGGGATTTTTTCAAAAAATCTTTTTCTGCCGGTTAAGTTGTTGAGGGCTGATTTCTTGTCCTGTGATAAAAAGCCTTCTGTTTCGACCGCCAAAGCTTTCAGGGGAGCATTTGCAACCGGTTGGCACCATTTTGGACTGAATTGCCAAAAGTCAAATTTTTGCTGAAATTGTGACCCCGGGGCTTAAGGATTTTTTTCAAAAAATCTCTTTCTGCCGGTTAAGTTGTTGAGGGCTGATTTCTTGTCCTGTGATAAAAAGCATTCTGTTTCGACTGACAAAGCTTTCAGGGGAGCATTTGCAACCTGTTGGCACCATTTTGGACTGAATTGCCAAAAGTCAAATTTTTGCTGAAATTGTGACCCCGGGGCTAAGGGATTTTTTCAAAAAAACTTTTTCTGCCGGTTAAGTTGTCAAGGGCTGATTTCTTCTTCTGTGATAATAAGCTTTCTTTTTCGACCGCCAAAGCTTTCAGGGGAGCATTTGCAAGCGGTTGGTACCATTTTTGAGTGAATTGCCCAAAGTCAGATTTTTGCTGAAATTGTGACCCCCGGGGCTTAGGGATTTTTTCAAAAAATCTTTTTCCGCCGGTTAAGTTGTTGAGGGCTGATTTCTTGTCCTGTGATAAAAAGCCTTCTGTTTCGACCGCCAAAGCTTTCAGGGGAGCATTTGCAAGCGGTTGGTACCATTTTTGAGTGAATTGCCCAAAGTCAGATTTTTGCTGAAATTGTGACCCCGGGGCTTAGGGATTTTTTCAAAAAATCTTTTTCTGCCGGTTAAGTTGTTGAGGGCTGATTTCTTGTCCTGTGATAAAAAGCCTTCTGTTTCGACCGCCAAAGCTTTCAGGGGAGCATTTGCAAGCGGTTGGTACCATTTTTGAGTGAATTGCCCAAAGTCAGATTTTTGCTGAAATTGTGACCCCGGGGCTTAGGGATTTTTTCAAAAAATGGTTTTCCGCCGTTTAAGTTGTTGAGGGCTGATTTCTTGTCCTGTGATAAAAAGCCTTCTGTTTCGACTGCCAAAGCTTTCTGGGAAGCATTTGCAAGTGATTGGCACCATTTTTGAGTGAATTGCCAAAAGTCAGATTTTTGCTAAAATTGTGACCCCGGGGCTTAGGGATTTTTTCAAAAAAATCTTTTTCCGCCGGTTAAGTTGTCAAGGGCTGATTTCTTCTTCTGTGATAATAAGCTTTCTTTTTCGACCGACAAAGCTTTCACGGGAGCATTTGCAACCGGTTGGCACCATTTTGGAGTGAATTGCCAAAAGTCAAATTTTTGCTGAAATTGTGACCCCGGGGCTTAAGGATTTTTTTCAAAAAATCTCTTTCTGCCGGTTAAGTTGTTGAGGGCTGATTTCTTCTTCTGTGATAATAAGCCTTCTGTTTCGACTGCCAAAGCTTTCAGGGAAGCATTTGCAAGTGATTGGCACCATTTTTGAGTGAATTGCCAAAAGTCAGATTTTTGCTGAAATTGTGACCCCGGGGCTTAGGGATTTTTTCAAAAAATCTTTTTCTGCCGGTTAAGTTGTCGAGGGTAGATTTCTTCTTCTGTGTTAATAAGCCTTCTGTTTTGACTGACAAAGCTTTCAGGGGAGCATTTGCAACCTGTTGGCACCATTTTTGAGTGAATTGCCAAAAGTCAGATTTTTGCTGAAATTGTGACCCCGGGGCTTAGGGATTTTTTCAAAAAATCTTTTTCCGCCGTTTAAGTTGTTGAGGGCTGATTTCTTGTCCTGTGATAAAAAGCCTTCTGTTTCGACTGCCAAAGCTTTCTGGGAAGCATTTGCAAGTGATTGGCACCATTTTTGATTGAATTGCCAAAAGTCAGATTTTTGCTGAAATTGTGACCCCGGGGCTTAGGGATTTTTTCAAAAAATCTTTTTCCGCCGGTTAAGTTGTTGAGGGCTGATTTCTTGTCCTGTGATAAAAAGCCTTCTGTTTCGACCGCCAAAGCTTTCAGGGGAGCATTTGCAAGCGGTTGGTACCATTTTTGAGTGAATTGCCCAAAGTCAGATTTTTGCTGAAATTGTGACCCCGGGGCTTAGGGATTTTTTCAAAAAATCTTTTTCTGCCGGTTAAGTTGTTGAGGGCTGATTTCTTGTCCTGTGATAAAAAGCCTTCTGTTTCGACCGCCAAAGCTTTCAGGGGAGCATTTGCAAGCGGTTGGTACCATTTTTGAGTGAATTGCCCAAAGTCAGATTTTTGCTGAAATTGTGACCCCGGGGCTAAGGGATTTTTTCAAAAAAACTTTTTCTGCCGGTTAAGTTGTCAAGGGCTGATTTCTTCTTCTGTGATAATAAGCTTTCTTTTTCGACCGACAAAGCTTTCACGGGAGCATTTGCAACCGGTTGGCACCATTTTGGACTGAATTGCCAAAAGTCAAATTTTTGCTGAAATTGTGACCCCGGGGCTTAAGGATTTTTTTCAAAAAATCTCTTTCTGCCGGTTAAGTTGTTGAGGGCTGATTTCTTGTCCTGTGATAAAAAGCCTTCTGTTTCGACCGCCAAAGCTTTCACGGGAGCATTTGCAAGCGGTTGGTACCATTTTTGAGTGAATTGCCCAAAGTCAGATTTTTGCTGAAATTGTGACCCCGGGGCTTAGGGATTTTTTCAAAAAATCTTTTTCTGCCGGTTAAGTTGTCGAGGGTAGATTTCTTCTTCTGTGTTAATAAGCCTTCTGTTTTGACTGACAAAGATTTCAGGGGAGCATTTGCAGCCTGTTGGCACCATTTTTGAGTGAATTGCCAAAAGTCAGATTTTTGCTAAAATTGTGACCCCGGGGCTTAGGGATTTTTTCAAAAAATCTTTTTCCGCCGGTTAAGTTGTTGAGGGCTGATTTCTTGTCCTGTGATAAAAAGCCTTCTGTTTCGACCGCCAAAGCTTTCAGGGGAGCATTTGCAAGCGGTTGGTACCATTTTTGAGTGAATTGCCCAAAGTCAGATTTTTGCTGAAATTGTGACCCCGGGGCTTAGGGATTTTTTCAAAAAATCTTTTTCTGCCGGTTAAGTTGTTGAGGGCTGATTTCTTGTCCTGTGAGAAAAAGCCTTCTGTTTCGACCGCCAAAGCTTTCAGGGGAGCATTTGCAAGCGGTTGGTACCATTTTTGAGTGAATTGCCCAAAGTCAGATTTTTGCTGAAATTGTGACCCTGGGGCTTAGGGATTTTTTCAAAAAATCTTTTTCTGCCGGTTAAGTTGTTGAGGGCTGATTTCTTGTCCTGTGATAAAAAGCCTTCTGTTTCGACCGCCAAAGCTTTCAGGGGAGCATTTGCAACCGGTTGGCACCATTTTGGACTGAATTGCCAAAAGTCAAATTTTTGCTGAAATTGTGACCCCGGGGCTTAAGGATTTTTTTCAAAAAATCTCTTTCTGCCGGTTAAGTTGTTGAGGGCTGATTTCTTGTCCTGTGATAAAAAGCATTCTGTTTCGACTGACAAAGCTTTCAGGGGAGCATTTGCAACCGGTTGGCACCATTTTTGAGTGAATTGCCAAAAGTCAGATTTTTGCTGAAATTGTGACCCCGGGGCTTAGGGATTTTTTCAAAAAATGGTTTTCCGCCGTTTAAGTTGTTGAGGGCTGATTTCTTGTCCTGTGATAAAAAGCCTTCTGTTTCGACTGCCAAAGCTTTCTGGGAAGCATTTGCAAGTGATTGGCTCCATTTTTGAGTGAATTGCCAAAAGTCAGATTTTTGCTAAAATTGTGACCCCGGGGCTTAGGGATTTTTTCAAAAAAATCTTTTTCCGCCGGTTAAGTTGTTGAGGGCTGATTTCTTGTCCTGTGATAAAAAGCCTTCTGTTTCGACCGCCAAAGCTTTCAGGGGAGCATTTGCAAGCGGTTGGTACCATTTTTGAGTGAATTGCCCAAAGTCAGATTTTTGCTGAAATTGTGACCCCGGGGCTTAGGGATTTTTTCAAAAAATCTTTTTCTGCCGGTTAAGTTGTTGAGGGCTGATTTCTTGTCCTGTGATAAAAAGCCTTCTGTTTCGACCGCCAAAGCTTTCAGGGGAGCATTTGCAAGCGGTTGGTACCATTTTTGAGTGAATTGCCAAAAGTCAGATTTTTGCTGAAATTGTGACCCCGGGGCTAAGGGATTTTTTCAAAAAAACTTTTTCTGCCGGTTAAGTTGTCAAGGGCTGATTTCTTCTTCTGTGATAATAAGCTTTCTTTTTCGACCGCCAAAGCTTTCAGGGGAGCATTTGCAAGCGGTTGGTACCATTTTTGAGTGAATTGCCCAAAGTCAGATTTTTGCTGAAATTGTGACCCCGGGGCTTAGGGATTTTTTCAAAAAATCTTTTTCCGCCGGTTAAGTTGTTGAGGGCTGATTTCTTGTCCTGTGATAAAAAGCCTTCTGTTTCGACCTCCAAAGCTTTCAGGGGAGCATTTGCAAGCGGTTGGTACCATTTTTGAGTGAATTGCCCAAAGTCAGAATTTTTCTGAAATTGTGACCCCGGGGCTTAGGGATTTTTTCAAAAAAACTTTTTCTGCCGGTTAAGTTGTTGAGGGCTGATTTCTTGTCCTGTGATAAAAAGCCTTCTGTTTCGAGCGCCAAAGCTTTCAGGGGAGCATTTGCAACCGGTTGGCATCATTTTGGACTGAATTGCCAAAAGTCAAATTTTTGCTGAAATTGTGACCCCGGGGCTTAAGGATTTTTTTCAAAAAATCTCTTTCTGCCGGTTAAGTTGTTGAGGGCTGATTTCTTGTCCTGTGATAAAAAGCATTCTGTTTCGACTGACAAAGCTTTCAGGGGAGCATTTGCAACCTGTTGGCACCATTTTTGAGTGAATTGCCAAAAGTCAGATTTTTGCTGAAATTGTGACCCCGGGGCTTAGGGGTTTTTTCAAAAAATGGTTTTCCGCCGTTTAAGTTGTTGAGGGCTGATTTCTTGTCCTGTGATAAAAAGCCTTCTGTTTCGACTGCCAAAGCTTTCTGGGAAGCATTTGCAAGTGATTGGCACCATTTTTGAGTGAATTGCCAAAAGTCAGATTTTTGCTAAAATTGTGACCCCGGGGCTTAGGGATTTTTTCAAAAAAATCTTTTTCCGCCGGTTAAGTTGTTGAGGGCTGATTTCTTGTCCTATGATAAAAAGCCTTCTGTTTCGACCGCCAAAGCTTTCAGGGGAGCATTTGCAAGCGGTTGGTACCATTTTTGAGTGAATTGCCCAAAGTCAGATTTTTGCTGAAATTGTGACCCCGGGGCTAAGGGATTTTTTCAAAAAAACTTTTTCTGCCGGTTAAGTTGTCAAGGGCTGATTTCTTCTTCTGTGATAATAAGCTTTCTTTTTCGACCGCCAAAGCTTTCAGGGGAGCATTTGCAACCGGTTGGCACCATTTTGGACTGAATTGCCAAAAGTCAAATTTTTGCTGAAATTGTGACCCCGGGGCTTAAGGATTTTTTTCAAAAAATCTCTTTCTGCCGGTTAAGTTGTTGAGGGCTGATTTCTTCTTCTGTGATAATAAGCCTTCTGTTTCGACTGCCAAAGCTTTCAGGGAAGCATTTGCAAGTGATTGGCACCATTTTTGAGTGAATTGCCAAAAGTCAGATTTTTGCTGAAATTGTGACCCCGGGGCTTAGGGATTTTTTCAAAAAATCTTTTTCCGCCTGTTAAGTTGTTGAGGGTAGATTTCTTGTTCTGTGATAATAAGCCTTCTGTTTTGACTGACAAAGCTTTCAGGGGAGCATTTGCAACCGGTTGGCACCATTTTTGAGTGAATTGCCAAAAGTCAGATTTTTGCTGACATTGTGACCCCTGGGGTTAAGGATTTTTTCAAAAAATCTTTTTCTGCCGGTTAAGTTGTTGAGGGCTGATTTCTTGCTCTGTGATAATAAGCCTTTTGTTTCGACTGAAAAAGCTTTCAGGGGAGCATTTGCAACCGGTTGGCACCATTTTTGAGTGAATTGCCCAAAGTCAGATTTTTGCTGAAATTGTGACCCCGGGGCTTAAGGATTTTTTTCAAAAAATCTCTTTCTGCCGGTTAAGTTGTTGAGGGCTGATTTCTTGTCCTGTGATAAAAAGCATTCTGTTTCGACTGACAAAGCTTTCAGGGGAGCATTTGCAACCTGTTGGCACCATTTTTGAGTGAATTGCCAAAAGTCAGATTTTTGCTGAAATTGTGACCCCGGGGCTTAGGGGTTTTTTCAAAAAATGGTTTTCCGCCGTTTAAGTTGTTGAGGGCTGATTTCTTGTCCTGTGATAAAAAGCCTTCTGTTTCGACTGCCAAAGCTTTCTGGGAAGCATTTGCAAGTGATTGGCACCATTTTTGAGTGAATTGCCAAAAGTCAGATTTTTGCTAAAATTGTGACCCCGGGGCTTAGGGATTTTTTCAAAAAAATCTTTTTCCGCCGGTTAAGTTGTTGAGGGCTGATTTCTTGTCCTGTGATAAAAAGCCTTCTGTTTCGACCGCCAAAGCTTTCAGGGGAGCATTTGCAAGCGGTTGGTACCATTTTTGAGTGAATTGCCCAAAGTCAGATTTTTGCTGAAATTGTGACCCCGGGGCTAAGGGATTTTTTCAAAAAAACTTTTTCTGCCGGTTAAGTTGTCAAGGGCTGATTTCTTCTTCTGTGATAATAAGCTTTCTTTTTCGACCGCCAAAGCTTTCAGGGGAGCATTTGCAACCGGTTGGCACCATTTTGGACTGAATGGCCAAAAGTCAAATTTTTGCTGAAATTGTGACCCCGGGGCTTAAGGATTTTTTTCAAAAAATCTCTTTCTGCCGGTTAAGTTGTTGAGGGCTGATTTCTTCTTCTGTGATAATAAGCCTTCTGTTTCGACTGCCAAAGCTTTCAGGGAAGCATTTGCAAGTGATTGGCACCATTTTTGAGTGAATTGCCAAAAGTCAGATTTTTGCTGAAATTGTGACCCCGGGGCTTAGGGATTTTTTCAAAAAATCTTTTTCCGCCTGTTAAGTTGTTGAGGGTAGATTTCTTGTTCTGTGATAATAAGCCTTCTGTTTTGACTGACAAAGCTTTCAGGGGAGCATTTGCAACCGGTTGGCACCATTTTTGAGTGAATTGCCAAAAGTCAGATTTTTGCTGACATTGTGACCCCTGGGGTTAAGGATTTTTTCAAAAAATCTTTTTCTGCCGGTTAAGTTGTTGAGGGCTGATTTCTTGCTCTGTGATAATAAGCCTTTTGTTTCGACTGAAAAAGCTTTCAGGGGAGCATTTGCAACCGGTTGGCACCATTTTTGAGTGAATTGCCCAAAGTCAGATATTTGCTGAAATTGTGACCCCGGGACTTAAGGATTTTTTCAAAAAATCTTTTTCCGCCGGTTAAGTTGTTGAGGGCTGATTTCTTGTCCTGTGATAAAAATCCTTCTGTTTCGACCGCCAAAGCTTTCAGGGGAGCATTTGCAAGCGGTTGCCACCATTTTTGAGTGAATTGCCCAAAGTCAGATTTTTGCTGAAATTGTGACCCCGGGGCTTAGGGATTTTTTCAAAAAATCTTTTTCTGCCGGTTAAGTTGTCGAGGGTAGATTTCTTGTTCTGTGATAATAAGCCTTCTGTTTTGACAGACAAAGCTTTCAGGGGAGCATTTGCAACCGGTTGGCACCATTTTTGAGTGAATTGCCAAAAGTCAGATTTTTGCTAAAATTGTGACCCCGGGGCTTAGGGATTTTTTCAAAAAATCTTTTTCCGCCGGTTAAGTTGTTGAGGGCTGATTTCTTGTCTGTGATAAAAAGCCTTCTGTTTCGACCGCCAAAGCTTTCAGGGGAGCATTTGCAAGCGGTTGGTACCATTTTTGAGTGAATTGCCCAAAGTCAGATTTTTGCTGAAATTGTGACCCCGGGGCTTAGGGATTTTTTCAAAAAATCTTTTTCTGCCGGTTAAGTTGTTGAGGGCTGATTTCTTCTTCTGTGATAATAAGCTTTCTTTTTCGACCGACAAAGCTTTCAGGGGAGCATTTGCAACCTGTTGGCACCATTTTTGAGTGAATTGCCAAAAGTCAGATTTTTGCTAAAATTGTGACCCCGGGGCTTAGGGATTTTTTCAAAAAATCTTTTTCCGCCGGTTAAGTTGTTGAGGGCTGATTTCTTGTCCTGTGATAAAAAGCCTTCTGTTTCGACCGCCAAAGCTTTCAGGGGAGCATTTGCAAGCGGTTGGTACCATTTTTGAGTGAATTGCCCAAAGTCAGATTTTTGCTGAAATTGTGACCCCGGGGCTTAGGGATTTTTTCAAAAAATCTTTTTCTGCCGGTTAAGTTGTTGAGGGCTGATTTCTTGTCCTGTGATAAAAAGCCTTCTGTTTCGACCGCCAAAGCTTTCAGGGGAGCATTTGCAAGCGGTTGGTACCATTTTTGAGTGAATTGCCCAAAGTCAGATTTTTGCTGAAATTGTGACGCCGGGGCTTAAGGATTTTTTTCAAAAAATCTCTTTCTGCCGGTTAAGTTGTTGAGGGCTGATTTCTTGTCCTGTGATAAAAAGCATTCTGTTTCGACTGACAAAGCTTTCAGGGGAGCATTTGCAACCTGTTGGCACCATTTTTGAGTGAATTGCCAAAAGTCAGATTTTTGCTGAAATTGTGACCCCGGGGCTTAGGGGTTTTTTCAAAAAATGGTTTTCCGCCGTTTAAGTTGTTGAGGGCTGATTTCTTGTCCTGTGATAAAAAGCCTTCTGTTTCGACTGCCAAAGCTTTCTGGGAAGCATTTGCAAGTGATTGGCACCATTTTTGAGTGAATTGCCAAAAGTCAGATTTTTGCTAAAATTGTGACCCCGGGGCTTAGGGATTTTTTCAAAAAAATCTTTTTCCGCCGGTTAAGTTGTTGAGGGCTGATTTCTTGTCCTGTGATAAAAAGCCTTCTGTTTCGACCGCCAAAGCTTTCAGGGGAGCATTTGCACGCGGTTGGTACCATTTTTGAGTGAATTGCCCAAAGTCAGATTTTTGCTGAAATTGTGACCCCGGGGCTTAGGGATTTTTTCAAAAAATCTTTTTCTGCCGGTTAAGTTGTTGAGGGCTGATTTCTTGTCCTGTGATAAAAAGCCTTCTGTTTCGACCGCCAAAGCTTTCAGGGGAGCATTTGCAAGCGGTTGGTACCATTTTTGAGTGAATTGCCCAAAGTCAGATTTTTGCTGAAATTGTGACCCCGGGGCTAAGGGATTTTTTCAAAAAAACTTTTTCTGCCGGTTAAGTTGTCAAGGGCTGATTTCTTCTTCTGTGATAATAAGCTTTCTTTTTCGACCGCCAAAGCTTTCAGGGGAGCATTTGCAAGCGGTTGGTACCATTTTTGAGTGAATTGCCCAAAGTCAGATTTTTGCTGAAATTGTGACCCCGGGGCTTAGGGATTTTTTCAAAAAATCTTTTTCTGCCGGTTAAGTTGTTGAGGGCTGATTTCTTGTCCTGTGATAAAAAGCCTTCTGTTTCGACCGCCAAAGCTTTCAGGGGAGCATTTGCAAGCGGTTGGTACCATTTTTGAGTGAATTGCCCAAAGTCAGATTTTTGCTGAAATTGTGACCCCGGGGCTAAGGGATTTTTTCAAAAAAACTTTTTCTGCCGGTTAAGTTGTCAAGGGCTGATTTCTTCTTCTGTGATAATAAGCTTTCTTTTTCGACCGACAAAGCTTTCACGGGAGCATTTGCAACCGGTTGGCACCATTTTGGACTGAATTGCCAAAAGTCAAATTTTTGCTGAAATTGTGACCCCGGGGCTTAAGGATTTTTTTCAAAAAATCTCTTTCTGCCGGTTAAGTTGTTGAGGGCTGATTTCTTGTCCTGTGATAAAAAGCCTTCTGTTTCGACCGCCAAAGCTTTCAGGGGAGCATTTACAATCGGTTGGCACCATTTTTGAGTGAATTGCCCAAAGTCAGATTTTTGCTGAAATTGTGACCCCGGGGCTTAGGGATTTTTTCAAAAAATCTTTTTCTGCCGGTTAAGTTGTCGAGGGTAGATTTCTTCTTCTGTGTTAATAAGCCTTCTGTTTTGACTGACAAAGCTTTCAGGGGAGCATTTGCAACCTGTTGGCACCATTTTTGAGTGAATTGCCAAAAGTCAGATTTTTGCTGAAATTGTGACCCCGGGGCTTAGGGATTTTTTCAAAAAATCTTTTTCCGCCGTTTAAGTTGTTGAGGGCTGATTTCTTGTCCTGTGATAAAAAGCCTTCTGTTTCGACTGCCAAAGCTTTCTGGGAAGCATTTGCAAGTGATTGGCACCATTTTTGAGTGAATTGCCCAAAGTCAGATTTTTGCTGAAATTGTGACCCCGGGGCTTAGGGATTTTTTCAAAAAATCTTTTTCTGCCGGTTAAGTTGTTGAGGGCTGATTTCTTGTCCTGTGATAAAAAGCCTTTTGTTTCGACCGCCAAAGCTTTCAGGGGAGCATTTGCAAGCGGTTGGTACCATTTTTGAGTGAATTGTCCAAAGTCAGATTTTTGCTGAAATTGTGACCCCGGGGCTTAGGGATTTTTTCAAAAAATCTTTTTCTGCCGGTTAAGTTGTTGAGGGCTGATTTCTTGTCCTGTGATAAAAAGCCTTCTGTTTCGACTGTCAAAGCTTTCTGGGAAGCATTTGCAAGTGATTGGCACCATTTTTGAGTGAATTGCCCAAAGTCAGATTTTTGCTGAAATTGTGACCCCGGGGCTTAGGGATTTTTTCAAAAAATCTTTTTCTGCCGGTTAAGTTGTTGAGGGCTGATTTCTTGTCCTGTGATAAAAAGCCTTCTGTTTCGACCGCCAAAGCTTTCAGGGGAGCATTTCCAAGCAGTTGGTACCATTTTTGAGTGAATTGCCCAAAGTCAGATTTTTGCTGAAATTGTGACCCCGGGGCTAAGGGATTTTTTCAAAAAAACTTTTTCTGCCGGTTAAGTTGTCAAGGGCTGATTTCTTCTTCTGTGATAATAAGCTTTCTTTTTCGACCGACAAAGCTTTCAGGGGAGCATTTGCAACCGGTTGGCACCATTTTGGACTGAATTGCCAACAGTCAAATTTTTGCTGAAATTGTGACCCCGGGGCTTAAGGATTTTTTTCAAAAAATCTCTTTCTGCCGGTTAAGTTGTTGAGGGCTGATTTCTTGTCCTGTGATAAAAAGCCTTCTGTTTCGACTGACAAAGCTTTCAGGGGAGCATTTGCAACCGGTTGGCACCATTTTTGAGTGTATTGCCAAAAGTCAGATTTTTGCTGAAATTGTGACCCCGGGGCTTAGGGATTTTTTCAAAAAATCTTTTTCCACCGGTTAAGTTGTTGAGGGCTGATTTCTTGTCCTGTGATAAAAAGCCTTCTGTTTCGACCGCCAAAGCTTTCAGGGGAGCATTTGCAAGCGGTTGGCACCATTTTTGAGTGAATTGCCCAAAGTCAGATTTTTGCTGAAATTGTGACCCCGGGGCTTAGGGATTTTTTCAAAAAATCTTTTTCTGCCGGTTAAGTTGTCGAGGGTTGATTTCCTGTTCTTTGATAATAAGCCTTCTTTTTCGACTGAGAAAGCTTTCAGGGAAGCATTTGCAAGTGATTTGCACCATTTTTGAGTGAATTGCCAAAAGTCAGATTTTTGCTGAAATTGTGACCCCGGGGCTTAGGGATTTTTTCAAAAAATCTTTTTCTGCCGGTTAAGTTGTCAAGGGCTGATTTCTTGTCCTGTGATAAAAAGCCTTCTGTTTCGACCGCCAAAGCTTTCAGGGAAGCATTTACAACCGGTTGGCACCATTTTTGAGTGAATTGCCCAAAGTCAGATTTTTGCTGAAATTGTGACCCCGGGGCTTAGGGATTTTTTCAAAAAATCTTTTTCCGCCGGTTAAGTTGTTGAGGGCTGATTTCTTGTCCTGTGATAAAAAGCCTTCTGTTTCGACCGCCAAAGCTTTCAGGGGAGCATTGACAACCGGTTGGCACCATTTTTGAGTGAATTGCCCAAAGTCAGATTTTTGCTGAAATTGTGACCCCGGGGCTTAGGGATTTTTTCAAAAAATCTTTTTCTGCCTGTTAAGTTGTCGAGGGTAGATTTCTTGTTCTGTGATAATAAGCCTTCTGTTTTGACTGACAAAGCTTTCAGGGGAGCATTTGCAACCGGTTGGCACCATTTTTGAGTGAATTGCCAAAAGTCAGATTTTTGCTGAAATTGTGACCCCGGGGGTTAAGGATTTTTTCAAAAAATCTTTTTCTGCCGGTTAAGTTGTTGAGGGCTGATTTCTTGTCCTGTGATAAAAAGCCTTCTGTTTCGACCGCCAAAGCTTTCAGGGGAGCATTTATAATCGGTTGGCACCATTTTTGAGTGAATTGCCCAAAGTCAGATTTTTGCTGAAATTGTGACCCCGGGGCTTAGGGATTTTTTCAAAAAATCTTTTTCTGCCGGTTAAGTTGTCGAGGGTAGATTTCTTCTTCTGTGTTAATAAGCCTTCTGTTTTGACTGACAAAGCTTTCAGGGGAGCATTTGCAACCTGTTGGCACCATTTTTGAGTGAATTGCCAAAAGTCAGATTTTTGCTGAAATTGTGACCCCGGGGCTTAGGGATTTTTTCAAAAAATCTTTTTCCGCCGGTTAAGTTGTTGAGGGCTGATTTCTTGTCCTGTGATAAAAAGCCTTCTGTTTCGACCGCCAAAGCTTTCAGGGGAGCATTTGCAAGCGGTTGGTACCATTTTTGAGTGAATTGCCCAAAGTCAGATTTTTGCTGAAATTGTGACCCCGGGGCTTAGGGATTTTTTCAAAAAATCTTTTTCTGCCGGTTAAGTTGTTGAGGGCTGATTTCTTGTCCTGTGATAAAAAGCCTTCTGTTTCGACCGCCAAAGCTTTCAGGGGAGCATTTGCAAGCGGTTGGTACCATTTTTGAGTGAATTGCCCAAAGTCAGATTTTTGCTGAAATTGTGACCCCGGGGCTTAGGGATTTTTTCAAAAAAACTTTTTCTGCCGGTTAAGTTGTCAAGGGCTGATTTCTTCTTCTGTGATAATAAGCTTTCTTTTTCGACCGACAAAGCTTTCAGGGGAGCATTTGCAACCGGTTGGCACCATTTTGGACTGAATTGCCAAAAGTCAAATTTTTGCTGAAATTGTGACCCCGGGGCTTAAGGATTTTTTCAAAAAATCTTTTTCTGCCGGTTAAGTTGTCGAGGGTTGATTTCCTGTTCTTTGATAATAAGCCTTCTTTTTCGACTGAGAAAGCTTTCAGGGAAGCATTTGCAAGTGATTTGCACCATTTTTGAGTTAATTGCCAAAAGTCAGATTTTTGCTGAAATTGTGACCCCGGGGCTAAGGGATTTTTTCAAAAAATCTTTTTCTGCCGGTTAAGTTGTCAAGGGCTGATTTCTTGTCCTGTGATAAAAAGTCTTCTGTTTCGACCGCCAAAGCTTTCAGGGGAGCATTTGCAACCGGTTGGCACCATTTTTGAGTGAATTGCCAAAAGTCAGATTTTTGCTGAAATTGTGACCCCGGGGCTTAGGGATTTTTTCAAAAAATCTTTTTCCGCCGGTTAAGTTGTTGAGGGCTGATTTCTTGTCCTGTGATAAAAAGCCTTCTGTTTCGACCGCCAAAGCTTTCAGGGGAGCATTTCCAAGCGGTTGGCACCATTTTTGAGTGAATTGCCGAAAGTCAGATTTTTGCTGAAATTGTGACCCCGGGGCTTAGGGATTTTTTCAAAAAATCTTTTTCTGCCGGTTAAGTTGTTGAGGGCTGATTTCTTGTCCTGTGATAAAAAGCCTTCTGTTTCGACCGCCAAAGCTTTCAGGGGAGCATTTGCAAGCGGTTGGTACCATTTTTGAGTGAATTGCCAAAAGTCAAATTTTTGCTGAAATTGTGACCCCGGGGCTAAGGGATTTTTTCAAAAAAACTTTTTCTGCCGGTTAAGTTGTCAAGGGCTGATTTCTTCTTCTGTGATAATAAGCTTTCTTTTTCGACCCACAAAGCTTTCAGGGGAGCATTTGCAAGCGGATGGCACCATTTTGGAGTGAATTGCCAAAAGTCAGATTTTTGCTGAAATTGTGACCCCGGGGCTTAAGGATTTTTTTCAAAAAATCTTTTTCTGCCGGTTAAGTTGTTGAGGGCTGATTTCTTCTTCTGTGATAATAAGCCTTCTGTTTCGACTGACAAAGCTTTCAGGGGAGCATTTCCAAGCGGTTGGTACCATTTTTGAGTGAATTGCGAAAAGTCAGATTTTTGCTGAAATTGTGACCCCGGGGCTTAAGGATTTTTTCAAAAAATCTTTTTCTGCCGGTTAAGTTGTTGAGGGCTGATTTCTTGTTCTTGATAATAAGCCTTCTGTTTCGACTGACAAAGCTTTCAGGGGAGCATTTGCAACCGGTTGGCACCATTTTTGAGTGAATTGCCCAAAGTCAGATTTTTGTTGAAATTGTGACCCCGGGGCTAAGGGATTTTTTCAAAAAAACTTTTTCTGCCGGTTAAGTTGTCAAGGGCTGATTTCTTCTTCTGTGATAATAAGCTTTCTTTTCGACCGCCAAAGCTTTCAGGGGAGCATTTGCAACCGGTTGGCACCATTTTTGAGTGTATTGCCAAAAGTCAGATTTTTTGCTGAAATTGTGACCCCGGGGCTTAGGGATTTTTTCAAAAATCTTTTTCCGCCGGTTAAGTTGTTGAGGGGCTGATTTCTTGTCCTGTGATAAAAAGCCTTCTGTTTCGACCCCCAAAGCTTTCAGGGGAGCACTTGCAAGCAGTTGGTACCATTTTTGAGTGAATTGCCAAAAGTCAGATTTTTGCTGAAATTGTGACCCCGGGGCTTAGAGATTTTTTCAAAAAATCTTTTTCCGCCGGTTAAGTTGTTGAGGGCTGATTTCTTGTCCTGTGATAAAAATCCTTCTGTTTCGACCGCCAAAGCTTTCAGGGGAGCATTTGCAAGCGGTTGGCACCATTTTGAGTGAATTGCCCAAAGTCAGATTTTGCTGAAATTGTGACCCCGGGGCTTAGGGATTTTTTCAAAAAATCTTTTTCTGCCGGTTAAGTTGTCGAGGGTTGATTTCTGTTCTGTGATAATAAGCCTTCTGTTTTGACTGACAAAGCTTTCAGGGGAGCATTTGCAACCGGTTGGCACCATTTTGGAGTGAATTTCCAAAAGTCAGATTTCTGCTTAAATTGTGACCCCGGGGCTTAAGGATTTTTTCAAAAAAATCTTTTTCTGCCGGTTAAGTTGTTGAGGGCTGATTTCTTGTTCTTTGATAATAAGCCTTCTGTTTCGACTGACAAAGCTTTCAGGGGAGCATTTGCAACCGGTTGGCACCATTTTTGAGTGAATTGCCCAAAGTCAGATTTTTGCTGAAATGTGACCCCGGGGCTTAAGGATTTTTTCAAAAAATCTTTTTCTGCCGGTTAAGTTGTTGAGGGCTGATTTCTTGTTCTGTGATAATAAGCCTTCTGTTTCGACTGACAAAGCTTTCAGAGGAGCATTTGCAACCGGTTGGCACCATTTTTGAGTGAATTGCCCAAAGTCAGATTTTTGCTGAAATTGTGACCCCGGGGTTTAAGGATTTTTTCAAAAAATCTTTTTCTGCCGGTTAAGTTGTCAAGGCTGATTTCTTCTTCTGTGATAATAAGCCTTCTGTTTCGACTGCCAAAGCTTTCAGGGAAGCATTTGCAAGTGATTGGCACCATTTTTGAGTGAATTGCCAAAAGTCAGATTTTTGCTGAAATTGTGACCCCGGGGCTTAGGGATTTTTTCAAAAAGTCTTTTTCTGCCGGTTAAGTTTTCAAGGGCTGATTTCTTGTCCTGTGATAAAAAGCCTTCTGTTTCGACCGCCAAAGCTTTCAGGGGAGCATTTGCAAGCGGTTGGCACCATTTTTGAGTGAATTGCCCAAAGTCAGATTTTTGCTGAAATGTGACCCCGGGGCTTAGGGATTTTTTCAAAAAATCTTTTTCTGCCGGTTAAGTTGTCGAGGGTTGATTTCTTGTTCTGTGATAATAAGCCTTCTGTTTTTGACTGACAAAGCTTTCAGGGGAGCATTTGCAACCGGATGGCACCATTTTGGAGTGAATTGCCCAAAGTCAGATTTTTGCTGAAATTGTGACCCAGGGGCTTAAGGATTTTTTCAAAAAATCTTTTTCTGCCGGTTAAGTTGTTGAGGGCTGATTTCTTGTTCTTTGATAATAAGCCTTCTGTTTCGAATGACAAAGCTTTCAGGGGAGCATTTGCAACCGGTTGGCACCATTTTTGAGTGAATTGCCCAAAGTCAGATTTTTGCTGAAATTGTGACCCCGGGGCTTAAGGATTTTTTCAAAAAATCTTTTTCTGCCGGTTAAGTTGTTGAGGGCTGATTTCTTGTTCTGTGATAATAAGCCTTCTGTTTCGACTGACAAAGCTTTCAGAGGAGCATTTGCAACCGGTTGGCACCATTTTTGAGTGAATTGCCCAAAGTCAGATTTTTGCTGAAATTGTGACCCCGGGGTTTAAGGATTTTTTCAAAAAATCTTTTTCTGCCGGTTAAGTTGTTGAGGGCTGATTTCTTGTTCTTTGATAATAAGCCTTCTGTTTCGACTGACAAAGCTTTCAGGGGAGCATTTGCAACCGGTTGGCACCATTTTTGAGTGAATTGCCCAAAGTCAGATTTTTGCTGAAATTGTGACCCCGGGGCTTAAGGATTTTTTCAAAAAATCTTTTTCTGCCGGTTAAGTTGTTGAGGGCTGATTTCTTGTTCTGTGATAATAAGCCTTCTGTTTCGACTGACAAAGCTTTCAGAGGAGCATTTGCAACCGGTTGGCACCATTTTTGAGTGAATTGCCCAAAGTCAGATTTTTGCTGAAATTGTGACCCCGGGGTTTAAGGATTTTTTCAAAAAATCTTTTTCTGCCGGTTAAGTTGTCAAGGGCTGATTTCTTCTTCTGTGATAATAAGCCTTCTGTTTCGACTGCCAAAGCTTTCAGGGAAGCATTTGCAAGTGATTGGCACCATTTTTGAGTGAATTGCCAAAAGTCAGATTTTTGCTGAAATTGTGACCCCGGGGCTTAGGGATTTTTTCAAAAAATCTTTTTCTGCCGGTTAAGTTTTCAAGGGCTGATTTCTTGTCCTGTGATAAAAAGCCTTCTGTTTCGACCGCCAAAGCTTTCAGGGGAGCATTTGCAAGCGGTTGGCACCATTTTTGAGTGAATTGCCCAAAGTCAGATTTTTGCTGAAATTGTGACCCCGGGGCTTAGGGATTTTTTCAAAAAATCTTTTTCTGCCGGTTAAGTTGTCGAGGGTTGATTTCTTGTTCTGTGATAATAAGCCTTCTGTTTTGACTGACAAAGCTTTCAGGGGAGCATTTGCAACCGGATGGCACCATTTTGGAGTGAATTGCCCAAAGTCAGATTTTTGCTGAAATTGTGACCCAGGGGCTTAAGGATTTTTTCAAAAAATCTTTTTCTGCCGGTTAAGTTGTTGAGGGCTGATTTCTTGTTCTTTGATAATAAGCCTTCTGTTTCGACTGCCAAAGCTTTCAGGGAAGCATTTGCAAGTGATTGGCACCATTTTTGAGTGAATTGCCAAAAGTCAGATTTTTGCTGAAATTGTGACCCCGGGGCTTAGGGATTTTTTCAAAAAATCTTTTTCTGCCGGTTAAGTTTTCAAGGGCTGATTTCTTGTCCTGTGATAAAAAGCCTTCTGTTTCGACCGCCAAAGCTTTCAGGGGAGCATTTGCAAGCGGTTGGCACCATTTTTGAGTGAATTGCCCAAAGTCAGATTTTTGCTGAAATTGTGACCCCGGGGCTTAGGGATTTTTTCAAAAAATCTTTTTCTGCCGGTTAAGTTGTCGAGGGTTGATTTCTTGTTCTGTGATAATAAGCCTTCTGTTTTGACTGACAAAGCTTTCAGGGGAGCATTTGCAACCGGATGGCACCATTTTGGAGTGAATTGCCCAAAGTCAGATTTTTGCTGAAATTGTGACCCAGGGGCTTAAGGATTTTTTCAAAAAATCTTTTTCTGCCGGTTAAGTTGTTGAGGGCTGATTTCTTGTTCTTTGATAATAAGCCTTCTGTTTCGAATGACAAAGCTTTCAGGGGAGCATTTGCAACCGGTTGGCACCATTTTTGAGTGAATTGCCCAAAGTCAGATTTTTGCTGAAATTGTGACCCCGGGGCTTAAGGATTTTTTCAAAAAATCTTTTTCTGCCGGTTAAGTTGTTGAGGGCTGATTTCTTGTTCTGTGATAATAAGCCTTCTGTTTCGACTGACAAAGCTTTCAGAGGAGCATTTGCAACCGGTTGGCACCATTTTTGAGTGAATTGCCCAAAGTCAGATTTTTGCTGAAATTGTGACCCCGGGGTTTAAGGATTTTTTCAAAAAATCTTTTTCTGCCGGTTAAGTTGTTGAGGGCTGATTTCTTCTTCTGTGATAATAAGCCTTCTGTTTCGACTGCCAAAGCTTTCAGGGAAGCATTTGCAAGTGATTGGCACCATTTTTGAGTGAATTGCCAAAAGTCAGATTTTTGCTGAAATTGTGACCCCGGGGCTTAGGGATTTTTTCAAAAAATCTTTTTCTGCCGGTTAAGTTGTTGAGGGCTGATTTCTTGTCCTGTGATAAAAAGCCTTCTGTTTCGACCGCCAAAGCTTTCAGGGGAGCATTTGCAAGCGGTTGGTACCATTTTTGAGTGAATTGCCCAAAGTCAGATTTTTGCTGAAATTGTGACCCCGGGGCTAAGGGATTTTTTCAAAAAAACTTTTTCTGCCGGTTAAGTTGTCGAGGGCTGATTTCTTCTTCTGTGATAATAAGCTTTCTTTTTCGACCGACAAAGCTTTCAGGGGAGCATTTGCAACCGGTTGGCACCATTTTGGACTGAATTGCCAAAAGTCAAATTTTTGCTGAAATTGTGACCCCGGGGCTTAAGGATTTTTTTCAAAAAATCTTTTTCTGCCGGTTAAGTTGTTGAGGGCTGATTTCTTGTCCTGTGATAAAAAGCCTTCTGTTTCGACTGACAAAGCTTTCAGGGGAGCATTTGCAAGCGGTTGGCACCATTTTTGAGTGAATTGCCCAAAGTCAGATTTTTGCTGAAATTGTGACCCCGGGGCTTAGGGATTTTTTCAAAAAATCTTTTTCTGCCGGTTAAGTTGTCGAGGGTTGATTTCCTGTTCTTTGATAATAAGCCTTCTTTTTCGACTGAGAAAGCTTTCAGGGAAGCATTTGCAAGTGATTTGCACCATTTTTGAGTGAATTGCCAAAAGTCAGATTTTTGCTGAAATTGTGACCCCGGGGCTTAGGGATTTTTTCAAAAAATCTTTTTCTGCCGGTTAAGTTGTCAAGGGCTGATTTCTTGTCCTGTGATAAAAAGCCTTCTGTTTCGACCGCCAAAGCTTTCAGGGAAGCATTTACAACCGGTTGGCACCATTTTTGAGTGAATTGCCCAAAGTCAGATTTTTGCTGAAATTGTGACCCCGGGGCTTAGGGATTTTGTCAAAAAATCTTTTTCCGCCGGTTAAGTTGTTGAGGGCTGATTTCTTGTCCTGTGATAAAAAGCCTTCTGTTTCGACCGCGAAAGCTTTCAGGGGAGCTTTTCCAAGCGGTTGGCACCATTTTTGAGTGAATTGCCGAAAGTCAGATTTTTGCTGAAATTGTGACCCCGGGGCTTAGGGATTTTTTCAAAAAATCTTTTTCTGCCGGTTAAGTTGTTGAGGGCTGATTTCTTGTCCTGTGATAAAAAGCCTTCTGTTTCGACCGCCAAAGCTTTCAGGGGAGCATTTGCAAGCGGTTGGTACCATTTTTGAGTGAATTGCCAAAAGTCAGATTTTTGCTGAAATTGTGACCCCGGGGCTAAGGGATTTTTTCAAAAAAACTTTTTCTGCCGGTTAAGTTGTCAAGGGCTGATTTCTTCTTCTGTGATAATAAGCTTTCTTTTTCGACCCACAAAGCTTTCAGGGGAGCATTTGCAAGCGGTTGGCACCATTTTGGAGTGAATTGCCAAAAGTCAGATTTTTGCTGAAATTGTGACCCCGGGGCTTAAGGATTTTTTTCAAAAAATCTTTTTCTGCCGGTTAAGTTGTTGAGGGCTGATTTCTTCTTCTGTGATAATAAGCCTTCTGTTTCGACTGACAAAGCTTTCAGGGGAGCATTTCCAAGCGGTTGGTACCATTTTTGAGTGAATTGCCAAAAGTCAGATTTTTGCTGAAATTGTGACCCCGGGGCTTAAGGATTTTTTCAAAAAATCTTTTTCTGCCGGTTAAGTTGTTGAGGGCTGATTTCTTGTTCTTTGATAATAAGCCTTCTGTTTCGACTGACAAAGCTTTCAGGGGAGCATTTGCAACCGGTTGGCACCATTTTTGAGTGAATTGCCCAAAGTCAGATTTTTGCTGAAATTGTGACCCCGGGGCTTAGGGATTTTTTCAAAAAATCTTTTTCTGCCGGTTAAGTTGTCAAGGGCTGATTTCTTGTCCTGTGATAAAAAGCCTTCTGTTTCGACCGCCAAAGCTTTCAGGGAAGCATTTACAACCGGTTGGCACCATTTTTGAGTGAATTGCCCAAAGTCAGATTTTTGCTGAAATTGTGACCCCGGGGCTTAGGGATTTTTTCAAAAAATCTTTTTCCGCCGGTTAAGTTGTTGAGGGCTGATTTCTTGTCCTGTGATAAAAAGCCTTCTGTTTCGACCGCCAAAGCTTTCAGGGGAGCATTTCCAAGCGGTTGGCACCATTTTTGAGTGAATTGCCGAAAGTCAGATTTTTGCTGAAATTGTGACCCCGGGGCTTAGGGATTTTTTCAAAAAATCTTTTTCTGCCGGTTAAGTTGTTGAGGGCTGATTTCTTGTCCTGTGATAAAAAGCCTTCTGTTTCGACCGCCAAAGCTTTCAGGGGAGCATTTGCAAGCGGTTGGTACCATTTTTGAGTGAATTGCCCAAAGTCAGATTGTTGCTGAAATTGTGAGCCCGGGGCTAAGGGATTTTCTCAAAAAAACTTTTTCTGCCGGTTAAGTTGTCAAGGGCTGATTTCTTCTTCTGTGATAATAAGCTTTCTTTTTCGACCGACAAAGCTTTCAGGGGAGCATTTGCAACCGGTTGGCACCATTTTGGACTGAATTGCCAAAAGTCAAATTTTTGCTGAAATTGTGACCCCGGGGCTTAAGGATTTTTTTCAAAAAATCTTTTTCTCCCGGTTAAGTTGTTGAGGGCTCATTTCTTGTCCTGTGATAAAAAGCCTTCTGTTTCGACTGACAAAGCTTTCAGGGGAGCATTTGCAACCGGTTTGCACCATTTTTGAGTGTATTGCCAAAAGTCAGATTTTTGCTGAAATTGTGACCCCGGGGCTTAGGGATTTTTTCAAAAAATCTTTTTCCGCCGGTTAAGTTGTTGAGGGCTGATTTCTTGTCCTGTGATAAAAAGCCTTCTGTTTCGACCGCCAAAGCTTTCAGGGGAGCATTTGCAAGCGGTTGGCACCATTTTTGAGTGAATTGCCCAAAGTCAGATTTTTGCTGAAATTGTGACCCCGGGGCTTAGGGATTTTTTCAAAAAATCTTTTTCTGCCGGTTAAGTTGTCGAGGGTTGATTTCCTGTTCTTTGATAATAAGCCTTCTTTTTCGACTGACAAAGCTTTCAGGGAAGCATTTGCAAGTGATTTGCACCATTTTTGAGTGTATTGCCAAAAGTCAGATTTTTGCTGAAATTGTGACCCCGGGGCTTAGGGATTTTTTCAAAAAATCTTTTTCCGCCGGTTAAGTTGTTGAGGGCTGATTTCTTGTCCTGTGATAAAAAGCCTTCTGTTTCGACCGCCAAAGCTTTCAGGGGAGCATTTGCAAGCGGTTGGCACCATTTTTGAATGAATTGCCCAAAGTCAGATTTTTGCTGAAATTGTGACCCCGGGGCTTAGGGATTTTTTCAAAAAATCTTTTTCTGCCGGTTAAGTTGTCGAGGGTAGATTTCTTGTTCTGTGATAATAAGCCTTCTGTTTTGACTGACAAAGCTTTCAGGGGAGCATTTGCAACCGGTTGGCACCATTTTTGAGTGAATTGCCAAAAGTCAGATTTTTGCTGAAATTGTGACCCCGGGGCTTAGGGATTTTTTCAAAAAATCTTTTTCCGCCGGTTAAGTTGTTGAGGGCTGATTTCTTGTCCTGTGATAAAAAGCCTTCTGTTTCGACTGCCAAAGCTTTCTGGGAAGCATTTGCAAGTGATTGGCACCATTTTTGAGTGAATTGCCAAAAGTCAGATTTTTGCTAAAATTGTGACCCCGGGGCTTAGGGATTTTTTCAAAAAATCTTTTTCCGCCAGTTAAGTTGTTGAGGGCTGATTTCTTGTCCTGTGATAAAAAGCCTTCTGTTTCGACCGCCAAAGCTTTCAGGGGAGCACTTGCAAGCAGTTGGTACCATTTTTGAGGGAATTGCCAAAAGTCAGATTTTTGCTGAAATTGTGACCCCGGGGCTTAGGGATTTTTTCAAAAAATCTTTTTCCGCCGGTTAAGTTGTCAAGGGCTGATTTCTTCTTCTGTGATAATAAGCCTTCTGTTTTGACTGACAAAGCTTTCAGGGGAGCATTTCCAAGCGGTTGGCACCATTTTTGAGTGAATTGCCGAAAGTCAGATTTTTGCTGAAATTGTGACCCCGGGGCTTAGGGATTTTTTCAAAAAATCTTTTTCTGCCGGTTAAGTTGTTGAGGGCTGATTTCTTGTCCTGTGATAAAAAGCCTTCTGTTTCGACCGCCAAAGCTTTCAGGGGAGCATTTGCAAGCGGTTGGCACCATTTTTGAGTGAATTGCCCAAAGTCAGATTTTTGCTGAAATTGTGACCCGGGGGCTTAGGGATTTTTTCAAAAAATCTTTTTCTGCCGGTTAAGTTGTTGAGGGCTGATTTCTTCTTCTGTGATAATAAGCCTTCTGTTTCGACTGACAAAGCTTTCAGGGGAGCATTTCCAAGCGGTTGGTACCATTTTTGAGTGAATTGCCAAAGGTCAGATTTTTGCTGAAATTGTGACCCCGGGGCTTAGGGATTTTTTCAAAAAATCTTTTTCTGCCGGTTAAGTTGTTGAGGGCTGATTTCTTGTCCTGTGATAAAAAGCCTTCTGTTTCGACCGCCAAAGCTTTCAGGGGAGCATTGACAACCGGTTGGCACCATTTTTGAGTGAATTGCCCAAAGTCAGATTTTTGCTGAAATTGTGACCCCGGGGCTTAGGGATTTTTTCAAAAAATCTTTTTCTGCCGGTTAAGTTGTCGAGGGTAGATTTCTTGTTCTGTGATAATAAGCCTTCTGTTTTGACTGACAAAGCTTTCAGGGGAGCATTTGCAACCGGTTGGCACCATTTTTGAGTGAATTGCCAAAAGTCAGATTTTTGCTGAAATTGTGACCCCGGGGCTTAGGGATTTTTTCAAAAAATCTTTTTCCGCCGGTTAAGTTGTTGAGGGCTGATTTATTGTCCTGTGATAAAAAGCCTTCTGTTTCGACTGCCAAAGCTTTCTGGGAAGCATTTGCAAGTGATTGGCACCATTTTTGAGTGAATTGCCAAAAGTCAGATTTTTGCTAAAATTGTGACCCCGGGGCTTAGGGATTTTTTCAAAAAATCTTTTTCCGCCAGTTAAGTTGTTGAGGGCTGATTTCTTGTCCTGTGATAAAAAGCCTTCTGTTTCGACCGCCAAAGCTTTCAGGGGAGCACTTGCAAGCAGTTGGTACCATTTTTGAGGGAATTGCCAAAAGTCAGATTTTTGCTGAAATTGTGACCCCGGGGCTTAGGGATTTTTTCAAAAAAACTTTTTCTGCCGGTTAAGTTGTCAAGGGCTGATTTCTTCTTCTGTGATAATAAGCTTTCTTTTTCGACCGACAAAGCTTTCAGGGGAGCATTTGCAACCGGTTGGCACCATTTTGGAGTGAATTGCCAAAAGTCAAATTTTTGCTGAAATTGTGACCCCGGGGCTTAAGGATTTTTTTCAAAAAATCTTTTTCTGCCGGTTAAGTTGTTGAGGGCTGATTTCTTGTCCTGTGATAAAAAGCCTTCTGTTTCGACTGACAAAGCTTTCAGGGGAGCATTTGCAACCGGTTGGCACCATTTTTGAGTGTATTGCCAAAAGTCAGATTTTTGCTGAAATTGTGACCCCGGGGCTTAGGGATTTTTTCAAAAAATCTTTTCCCGCCGGTTAAGTTGTTGAGGGCTGATTTCTTCTCCTGTGATAAAAAGCCTTCTGTTTCGACCGCCAAAGCTTTCAGGGGAGCATTTGCAAGCGGTTGGCACCATTTTTGAGTGAATTGCCCAAAGTCAGATTTTTGCTGAAATTTGACCCCGGGGCTAAGGGTTTTTTTCAAAAAAACTTTTTCTGCCGGTTAAGTTGTCAAGGGCTGATTTCTTCTTCTGTGATAATAAGCTTTCTTTTTCGACCGACAAAGCTTTCAGGGGAGCATTTGCAACCGGTTGGCACCATTTTGGACTGAATTGCCAAAAGTCAAATTTTTGCTGAAATTGTGACCCCGGGGCTTAAGGATTTTTTTCAAAAAATCTTTTTCTGCCGGTTAAGTTGTTGAGGGCTGATTTCTTGTCCTGTGATAAAAAGCCTTCTGTTTCGACTGACAAAGCTTTCAGGGGAGCATTTGCAACCGGTTGGCACCATTTTTGAGTGTATTGCCAAAAGTCAGATTTTTGCTGAAATTGTGACCCCGGGGCTTAGGGATTTTTTCAAAAAATCTTTTTCCGCCGGTTAAGTTGTTGAGGGCTGATTTCTTGTCCTGTGATAAAAAGCCTTCTGTTTCGACCGCCAAAGCTTTCAGGGGAGCATTTGCAAGCGGTTGGCACCATTTTTGAGTGAATTGCCAAAAGTCAGATTTTTGCTGAAATTGTGACCCCGGGGCTTAGGGATTTTTTCAAAAAATCTTTTTCTGCCGGTTAAGTTGTCGAGGGTAGATTTCTTGTTCTGTGATAATAAGCCTTCTGTTTTGACTGACAAAGCTTTCAGGGGAGCATTTGCAACCGGTTGGCACCATTTTTGAGTGAATTGCCAAAAGTCAGATTTTTGCTGAAATTGTGACCCCGGGGCTTAGGGATTTTTTCAAAAAATCTTTTTCCGCCGGTTAAGTTGTTGAGGGCTGATTTCTTGTCCTGTGATAAAAAGCCTTCTGTTTCGACTGCCAAAGCTTTCTGGGAAGCATTTGCAAGTGATTGGCACCATTTTTGAGTGAATTGCCAAAAGTCAGATTTTTGCTAAAATTGTGACCCCGGGGCTTAGGGATTTTTTCAAAAAATCTTTTTCCGCCAGTTAAGTTGTTGAGGGCTGATTTCTTGTCCTGTGATAAAAAGCCTTCTGTTTCGACCGCCAAAGCTTTCAGGGGAGCACTTGCAAGCAGTTGGTACCATTTTTGAGGGAATTGCCAAAAGTCAGATTTTTGCTGAAATTGTGACCCCGGGGCTTAGGGATTTTTTCAAAAAATCTTTTTCCGCCGGTTAAGTTGTTGAGGGCTGATTTCTTGTCCTGTGATAAAAAGCCTTCTGTTTCGACCGCCAAAGCTTTCAGGGGAGCATTTGCAAGCGGTTGGTACCATTTTTGAGTGAATTGCCCAAAGTCAGATTTTTGCTGAAATTGTGACCCCGGGGCTAAGGGATTTTTTCAAAAAAACTTTTTCTGCCGGTTAAGTTGTCAAGGGCTGATTTCTTCTTCTGTGATAATAAGCTTTCTTTTTCGACCGACAAAGCTTTCAGGGGAGCATTTGCAACCGGTTGGCACCATTTTGGAGTGAATTGCCAAAAGTCAAATTTTTGCTGAAATTGTGACCCCGGGGCTTAAGGATTTTTTTCAAAAAATCTTTTTCTGCCGGTTAAGTTGTTGAGGGCTGATTTCTTGTCCTGTGATAAAAAGCCTTCTGTTTCGACTGACAAAGCTTTCAGGGGAGCATTTGCAACCGGTTGGCTCCATTTTTGAGTGTATTGCCAAAAGTCAGATTTTTGCTGAAATTGTGACCCCGGGGCTTAGGGATTTTTTCAAAAAATCTTTTTCCGCCGGTTAAGTTGTTGAGGGCTGATTTCTTGTCCTGTGATAAAAAGCCTTCTGTTTCGACCGCCAAAGCTTTCAGGGGAGCATTTGCAAGCGGTTGGTACCATTTTTGAGTGAATTGCCCAAAGTCAGATTTTTGCTGAAATTGTGACCCCGGGGCTTAGGGATTTTTTCAGAAAATCTTTTTCTGCCGGTTAAGTTGTCGAGGGTTGATTTCCTGTTCTTTGATAATAAGCCTTCTTTTTCGACTGACAAAGCTTTCAGGGAAGCATTTGCAAGTGATTTGCACCATTTTTGAGTGAATTGCCAAAAGTCAGATTTTTGCTGAAATTGTGACCGCGGGGCTTAGGGATTTTTTCAAAAAATCTTTTTCTGTCGGTTAAGTTGTCAAGGGCTGATTTCTTGTCCTGTGATAAAAAGCCTTCTGTTTCGACCGCCAAAGCTTTCAGGGAAGCATTTACAACCGGTTGGCACCATTTTTGAGTGAATTGCCGAAAGTCAGATTTTTGCTGAAATTGTGACCCCGGGGCTTAGGGATTTTTTCAAAAAATCTTTTTCCGCCGGTTAAGTTGTTGAGGGCTGATTTCTTGTCCTGTGATAAAAAGCCTTCTGTTTCGACCGCCAAAGCTTTCAGGGGAGCATTGACAACCGGTTGGCACCATTTTTGAGTGAATCGCCCAAAGTCAGATTTTTGCTGAAATTGTGACCCCGGGGCTTAGGGATTTTTTCAAAAAATCTTTTTCTGCCGGTTAAGTTGTCGAGGGTAGATTTCTTGTTCTGTGATAATAAGCCTTCTGTTTTGACTGACAAAGCTTTCAGGGGAGCATTTGCAACCGGTTGGCACCATTTTTGAGTGAATTGCCAAAAGTCAGATTTTTGCTGAAATTGTGACCCCGGGGCTTAAGGATTTTTTCAAAAAATCTTTTTCTGCCGGTTAAGTTGTTGAGGGCTGATTTCTTGTTCTGTGATAATAAGCCTTTTGTTTCGACTGAAAAAGCTTTCAGGGGAGCATTTGCAACCGGTTGGCACCATTTTTGAGTGAATTGCCCAAAGTCAGATTTTTGCTGAAATTGTGACCCCGGGGCTTAAGGATTTTTTCAAAAAATCTTTTTCCGCCGGTTAAGTTGTTGAGGACTGATTTCTTGTCCTGTGATAAAAATCCTTCTGTTTCGACCGCCAAAGCTTTCAGGGGAGCATTTGCAAGCGGTTGCCACCATTTTTGAGTGAATTGCCCAAAGTCAGATTTTTGCTGAAATTGTGACCCCGGGGCTTAGGGATTTTTTCAAAAAATCTTTTTCCGCCGGTTAAGTTGTTGAGGGCTGATTTCTTGTCCTGTGATAAAAAGCCTTCTGTTTCGACCGCCAAAGCTTTTAGGGGAGCATTTACAATCGGTTGGCACCATTTTTGAGTGAATTGCCCAAAGTCAGATTTTTGCTGAAATTGTGACCCCGGGGCTTAGGGATTTTTTCAAAAAATCTTTTTCCGCCGGTTAAGTTGTTGAGGGCTGATTTCTTGTCCTGTGATAAAAAGCCTTCTGCTTCGACTGCCAAAGCTTTCTGGGAAGCATTTGCAAGTGATTGGCACCATTTTTGAGTGAATTGCCAAAAGTCAGATTTTTGCTAAAATTGTGACCCCGGGGCTTAGGGATTTTTTCAAAAAATCTTTTTCCGCCGGTTAAGTTGTTGAGGGCTGATTTCTTGTCCTGTGATAAAAAGCCTTCTGTTTCGACCGCCAAAGCTTTCAGGGGAGCACTTGCAAGCAGTTGGTACCATTTTTGAGTGAATTGCCAAAAGTCAGATTTTTGCTGAAATTGTGACCCCGGGACTTAGGGATTTTTTCAAAAAATCTTTTTCCGCCGGTTAAGTTGTTGAGGGCTGATTTCTTGTCCTGTGATAAAAAGCCTTCTGTTTCGACCGCTAAAGCTTTCAGGGGAGCATTTGCAAGCGGTTGGTACCATTTTTGATTGAATTGCCCAAAGTCAGATTTTTGCTGAAATTGTGACCCCGGGGCTAAGGGATTTTTTCAAAAAAACTTTTTCTGCCGGTTAAGTTGTCGAGGGCTGATTTCTTCTTCTGTGATAATAAGCCTTCTGTTTCGACTGACAAAGCTTTCAGGGGAGCATTTCCAAGCGGTTGGTACCATTTTTGAGTGAATTGCCAAAGGTCAGATTTTTGCTGAAATTGTGACCCCGGGGCTTAGGGATTTTTTCAAAAAATCTTTTTCTGCCGGTTAAGTTGTTGAGGGCTGATTTCTTGTCCTGTGATAAAAAGCCTTCTGTTTCGACCGCCAAAGCTTTCAGGGGAGCATTGACAACCGGTTGGCACCATTTTTGAGTGAATTGCCCAAAGTCAGATTTTTGCTGAAATTGTGACCCCGGGGCTTAGGGATTTTTTCAAAAAATCTTTTTCTGCCGGTTAAGTTGTCGAGGGTAGATTTCTTGTTCTGTGATAATAAGCCTTCTGTTTTGACTGACAAAGCTTTCAGGGGAGCATTTGCAACCGGTTGGCACCATTTTTGAGTGAATTGCCAAAAGTCAGATTTTTGCTGAAATTGTGACCCCGGGGCTTAGGGATTTTTTCAAAAAATCTTTTTCCGCCGGTTAAGTTGTTGAGGGCTGATTTATTGTCCTGTGATAAAAAGCCTTCTGTTTCGACTGCCAAAGCTTTCTGGGAAGCATTTGCAAGTGATTGGCACCATTTTTGAGTGAATTGCCAAAAGTCAGATTTTTGCTAAAATTGTGACCCCGGGGCTTAGGGATTTTTTCAAAAAATCTTTTTCCGCCAGTTAAGTTGTTGAGGGCTGATTTCTTGTCCTGTGATAAAAAGCCTTCTGTTTCGACCGCCAAAGCTTTCAGGGGAGCACTTGCAAGCAGTTGGTACCATTTTTGAGGGAATTGCCAAAAGTCAGATTTTTGCTGAAATTGTGACCCCGGGGCTTAGGGATTTTTTCAAAAAAACTTTTTCTGCCGGTTAAGTTGTCAAGGGCTGATTTCTTCTTCTGTGATAATAAGCTTTCTTTTTCGACCGACAAAGCTTTCAGGGGAGCATTTGCAACCGGTTGGCACCATTTTGGAGTGAATTGCCAAAAGTCAAATTTTTGCTGAAATTGTGACCCCGGGGCTTAAGGATTTTTTTCAAAAAATCTTTTTCTGCCGGTTAAGTTGTTGAGGGCTGATTTCTTGTCCTGTGATAAAAAGCCTTCTGTTTCGACTGACAAAGCTTTCAGGGGAGCATTTGCAACCGGTTGGCACCATTTTTGAGTGTATTGCCAAAAGTCAGATTTTTGCTGAAATTGTGACCCCGGGGCTTAGGGATTTTTTCAAAAAATCTTTTCCCGCCGGTTAAGTTGTTGAGGGCTGATTTCTTCTCCTGTGATAAAAAGCCTTCTGTTTCGACCGCCAAAGCTTTCAGGGGAGCATTTGCAAGCGGTTGGCACCATTTTTGAGTGAATTGCCCAAAGTCAGATTTTTGCTGAAATTTGACCCCGGGGCTAAGGGTTTTTTTCAAAAAAACTTTTTCTGCCGGTTAAGTTGTCAAGGGCTGATTTCTTCTTCTGTGATAATAAGCTTTCTTTTTCGACCGACAAAGCTTTCAGGGGAGCATTTGCAACCGGTTGGCACCATTTTGGACTGAATTGCCAAAAGTCAAATTTTTGCTGAAATTGTGACCCCGGGGCTTAAGGATTTTTTTCAAAAAATCTTTTTCTGCCGGTTAAGTTGTTGAGGGCTGATTTCTTGTCCTGTGATAAAAAGCCTTCTGTTTCGACTGACAAAGCTTTCAGGGGAGCATTTGCAACCGGTTGGCACCATTTTTGAGTGTATTGCCAAAAGTCAGATTTTTGCTGAAATTGTGACCCCGGGGCTTAGGGATTTTTTCAAAAAATCTTTTTCCGCCGGTTAAGTTGTTGAGGGCTGATTTCTTGTCCTGTGATAAAAAGCCTTCTGTTTCGACCGCCAAAGCTTTCAGGGGAGCATTTGCAAGCGGTTGGCACCATTTTTGAGTGAATTGCCAAAAGTCAGATTTTTGCTGAAATTGTGACCCCGGGGCTTAGGGATTTTTTCAAAAAATCTTTTTCTGCCGGTTAAGTTGTCGAGGGTAGATTTCTTGTTCTGTGATAATAAGCCTTCTGTTTTGACTGACAAAGCTTTCAGGGGAGCATTTGCAACCGGTTGGCACCATTTTTGAGTGAATTGCCAAAAGTCAGATTTTTGCTGAAATTGTGACCCCGGGGCTTAGGGATTTTTTCAAAAAATCTTTTTCCGCCGGTTAAGTTGTTGAGGGCTGATTTCTTGTCCTGTGATAAAAAGCCTTCTGTTTCGACTGCCAAAGCTTTCTGGGAAGCATTTGCAAGTGATTGGCACCATTTTTGAGTGAATTGCCAAAAGTCAGATTTTTGCTAAAATTGTGACCCCGGGGCTTAGGGATTTTTTCAAAAAATCTTTTTCCGCCAGTTAAGTTGTTGAGGGCTGATTTCTTGTCCTGTGATAAAAAGCCTTCTGTTTCGACCGCCAAAGCTTTCAGGGGAGCACTTGCAAGCAGTTGGTACCATTTTTGAGGGAATTGCCAAAAGTCAGATTTTTGCTGAAATTGTGACCCCGGGGCTTAGGGATTTTTTCAAAAAATCTTTTTCCGCCGGTTAAGTTGTTGAGGGCTGATTTCTTGTCCTGTGATAAAAAGCCTTCTGTTTCGACCGCCAAAGCTTTCAGGGGAGCATTTGCAAGCGGTTGGTACCATTTTTGAGTGAATTGCCCAAAGTCAGATTTTTGCTGAAATTGTGACCCCGGGGCTAAGGGATTTTTTCAAAAAAACTTTTTCTGCCGGTTAAGTTGTCAAGGGCTGATTTCTTCTTCTGTGATAATAAGCTTTCTTTTTCGACCGACAAAGCTTTCAGGGGAGCATTTGCAACCGGTTGGCACCATTTTGGAGTGAATTGCCAAAAGTCAAATTTTTGCTGAAATTGTGACCCCGGGGCTTAAGGATTTTTTTCAAAAAATCTTTTTCTGCCGGTTAAGTTGTTGAGGGCTGATTTCTTGTCCTGTGATAAAAAGCCTTCTGTTTCGACTGACAAAGCTTTCAGGGGAGCATTTGCAACCGGTTGGCTCCATTTTTGAGTGTATTGCCAAAAGTCAGATTTTTGCTGAAATTGTGACCCCGGGGCTTAGGGATTTTTTCAAAAAATCTTTTTCCGCCGGTTAAGTTGTTGAGGGCTGATTTCTTGTCCTGTGATAAAAAGCCTTCTGTTTCGACCGCCAAAGCTTTCAGGGGAGCATTTGCAAGCGGTTGGTACCATTTTTGAGTGAATTGCCCAAAGTCAGATTTTTGCTGAAATTGTGACCCCGGGGCTTAGGGATTTTTTCAGAAAATCTTTTTCTGCCGGTTAAGTTGTCGAGGGTTGATTTCCTGTTCTTTGATAATAAGCCTTCTTTTTCGACTGACAAAGCTTTCAGGGAAGCATTTGCAAGTGATTTGCACCATTTTTGAGTGAATTGCCAAAAGTCAGATTTTTGCTGAAATTGTGACCGCGGGGCTTAGGGATTTTTTCAAAAAATCTTTTTCTGTCGGTTAAGTTGTCAAGGGCTGATTTCTTGTCCTGTGATAAAAAGCCTTCTGTTTCGACCGCCAAAGCTTTCAGGGAAGCATTTACAACCGGTTGGCACCATTTTTGAGTGAATTGCCGAAAGTCAGATTTTTGCTGAAATTGTGACCCCGGGGCTTAGGGATTTTTTCAAAAAATCTTTTTCCGCCGGTTAAGTTGTTGAGGGCTGATTTCTTGTCCTGTGATAAAAAGCCTTCTGTTTCGACCGCCAAAGCTTTCAGGGGAGCATTGACAACCGGTTGGCACCATTTTTGAGTGAATCGCCCAAAGTCAGATTTTTGCTGAAATTGTGACCCCGGGGCTTAGGGATTTTTTCAAAAAATCTTTTTCTGCCGGTTAAGTTGTCGAGGGTAGATTTCTTGTTCTGTGATAATAAGCCTTCTGTTTTGACTGACAAAGCTTTCAGGGGAGCATTTGCAACCGGTTGGCACCATTTTTGAGTGAATTGCCAAAAGTCAGATTTTTGCTGAAATTGTGACCCCGGGGCTTAAGGATTTTTTCAAAAAATCTTTTTCTGCCGGTTAAGTTGTTGAGGGCTGATTTCTTGTTCTGTGATAATAAGCCTTTTGTTTCGACTGAAAAAGCTTTCAGGGGAGCATTTGCAACCGGTTGGCACCATTTTTGAGTGAATTGCCCAAAGTCAGATTTTTGCTGAAATTGTGACCCCGGGGCTTAAGGATTTTTTCAAAAAATCTTTTTCCGCCGGTTAAGTTGTTGAGGACTGATTTCTTGTCCTGTGATAAAAATCCTTCTGTTTCGACCGCCAAAGCTTTCAGGGGAGCATTTGCAAGCGGTTGCCACCATTTTTGAGTGAATTGCCCAAAGTCAGATTTTTGCTGAAATTGTGACCCCGGGGCTTAGGGATTTTTTCAAAAAATCTTTTTCCGCCGGTTAAGTTGTTGAGGGCTGATTTCTTGTCCTGTGATAAAAAGCCTTCTGTTTCGACCGCCAAAGCTTTTAGGGGAGCATTTACAATCGGTTGGCACCATTTTTGAGTGAATTGCCCAAAGTCAGATTTTTGCTGAAATTGTGACCCCGGGGCTTAGGGATTTTTTTAAAAAATCTTTTTCCGCCGGTTAAGTTGTTGAGGGCTGATTTCTTGTCCTGTGATAAAAAGCCTTCTGCTTCGACTGCCAAAGCTTTCTGGGAAGCATTTGCAAGTGATTGGCACCATTTTTGAGTGAATTGCCAAAAGTCAGATTTTTGCTAAAATTGTGACCCCGGGGCTTAGGGATTTTTTCAAAAAATCTTTTTCCGCCGGTTAAGTTGTTGAGGGCTGATTTCTTGTCCTGTGATAAAAAGCCTTCTGTTTCGACCGCCAAAGCTTTCAGGGGAGCACTTGCAAGCAGTTGGTACCATTTTTGAGTGAATTGCCAAAAGTCAGATTTTTGCTGAAATTGTGACCCCGGGACTTAGGGATTTTTTCAAAAAATCTTTTTCCGCCGGTTAAGTTGTTGAGGGCTGATTTCTTGTCCTGTGATAAAAAGCCTTCTGTTTCGACCGCTAAAGCTTTCAGGGGAGCATTTGCAAGCGGTTGGTACCATTTTTGATTGAATTGCCCAAAGTCAGATTTTTGCTGAAATTGTGACCCCGGGGCTAAGGGATTTTTTCAAAAAAACTTTTTCTGCCGGTTAAGTTGTCGAGGGCTGATTTCTTCTTCTGTGATAATAAGCTTTCTTTTTCGACTGACAAAGCTTTCAGGGGAGCATTTGCAACCGGTTGGCACCATTTTGGAGTGAATTGCCAAAAGTCAAATTTTTGCTGAAATTGTGACCCCGGGGCTTAAGGATTTTTTTCAAAAAATCTTTTTCTGCCGGTTAAGTTGTTGAGGGCTGATTTCTTGTCCTGTGATAAAAAGCCTTCTGTTTCGACTGCCAAAGCTTTCAGGGGAGCATTTGCAAGCGGTTGGCACCATTTTTGAGTGAATTGCCCAAAGTCAGATTTTTGCTGAAATTTGACCCCGGGGCTTAGGGATTTTTTCAAAAAATCTTTTTCTGCCGGTTAAGTTGTCGAGGGTTGATTTCCTGTTCTTTGATAATAAGCCTTCTGTTTTGACTGACAAAGCTTTCAGGGGAGCATTTGCAACCGGTTGGCACCATTTTGGAGTGAATTTCCAAAAGTCAGATTTTTGCTTAAATTGTGACCCCGGGGCTTAAGGATTTTTTCAAAAAATCTTTTTCTGCCGGTTAAGTTGTTGAGGGCTGATTTCTTGTTCTTTGATAATAAGCCTTCTGTTTCGACTGACAAAGCTTTCAGGGGAGCATTTGCAACCGGTTGGCACCATTTTTGAGTGAATTGCCCAAAGTCAGATTTTTGCTGAAATTGTGACCCCGGGGTTTAAGGATCTTTTCAAAAAATCTTTTTCTGCCGGTTAAGTTGTTGAGGGCTGATTTCTTCTTCTGTGATAATAAGCCTTCTGTTTCGACCGCCAAAGCTTTCAGGGAAGCATTTGCAAGTGATTGGCACCATTTTTGAGTGAATTGCCCAAAGTCAGATTTTTGCTGAAATTGTGACCCCGGGGCTTAAGGATTTTTTCAAAAAATCTTTTTCTGCCGGTTAAGTTGTTGAGGGCTGATTTCTTGTTCTGTGATAATAAGCCTTCTGTTTCGACTGACAAAGCTTTCAGAGGAGCATTTGCACCCGGTTGGCACCATTTTTGAGTGAATTGCCCAAAGTCAGATTTTTGCTGAAATTGTGACCCCGTGGTTTAAGGATTTTTTCAAAAAATCTTTTTCTGCCGGTTAAGTTGTTGAGGGCTGATTTCTTCTTCTGTGATAATAAGCCTTCTGTTTCGACTGCCAAAGCTTTCAGGGAAGCATTTGCAAGTGATTGGCACCATTTTTGAGTGAATTGCCAAAAGTCAGATTTTTGCTGAAATTGTGACCCCGGGGCTTAGGGATTTTTTCAAAAAATCTTTTTCTGCCGGTTAAGTTTTCAAGGGCTGATTTCTTGTCCTGTGATAAAAAGCCTTCTGTTTCGACCGCCAAAGCTTTCAGGGGAGCACTTGCAAGCAGTTGGTACCATTTTTGAGTGAATTGCCAAAAGTCAGATTTTTGCTGAAATTGTGACCCCGGGGCTTAGGGATTTTTTCAAAAAATCTTTTTCTGCCGGTTAAGTTGTTGAGGGCTGATTTCTTGTTCTGTGATAATAAGCCTTTTGTTTCGACTGAAAAAGCTTTCAGGGGAGCATTTGCAACCGGTTGGCACCATTTTTGAGTGAATTGCCCAAAGTCAGATTTTTGCTGAAATTGTGACCCCGGGGCTTAAGGATTTTTTCAAAAAATCTTTTTCCGCCGGTTAAGTTGTTGAGGGCTGATTTCTTGTCCTGTGATAAAAATCCTTCTGTTTCGACCGCCAAAGCTTTCAGGGGAGCATTTGCAAGCGGTTGGCACCATTTTTGAGTGAATTGCCCAAAGTCAGATTTTTGCTGAAATTGTGACCCCGGGGCTTAGGGATTTTTTCAAAAAATCTTTTTCCGCCGGTAAAGTTGTTGAGGGCTGATTTCTTGTCCTGTGATAAAAAGCCTTCTGTTTCGACTGCCAAAGCTTTCTGGGAAGCATTTGCAAGTGATTGGCACCATTTTTGAGTGAATTGCCAAAAGTCAGATTTTGGCTGAAATTGTGACCCCGGGGCTTAGGGATTTTTTCAAAAAATCTTTTTCCGCCGGTTAAGTTGTTGAGGGCTGATTTCTTGTCCTGTGATAAAAAGCCTTCTGTTTCGACCGCCAAAGCTTTCAGGGGAGCATTTACAACCGGTTGGCACCATTTTTGAGTGAATTGCCAAAAGTCAGATTTTTGCTGAAATTGTGACCCCGGGGCTTAGGGATTTTTTCAAAAAATCTTTTTCCGCCGGTTAAGTTGTTGAGGGCTGATTTCTTGTCCTGTGATAAAAAGCCTTCTGTTTCGACCGCCAAAGCTTTCAGGGGAGCATTTACAACCGGTTGGCACCATTTTTGAGTGAATTGCCGAAAGTCAGATTTTTGCTGAAATTGTGACCCCGGGGCTTAAGGATTTTTTCAAAAAATCTTTTTCTGCCGGTTAAGTTGTTGAGGGCTGATTTCTTGTTCTGTGATAATAAGCCTTTTGTTTCGACTGAAAAAGCTTTCAGGGGAGCATTTGCAACCGGTTGGCACCATTTTTGAGTGAATTGTCCAAAGTCAGATTTTTGCTGAAATTGTGACCCCGGGGCTTAAGGATTTTTTCAAAAAATCTTTTTCCGCCGGTTAAGTTGTTGAGGGCTGATTTCTTGTCCTGTGATAAAAATCCTTCTGTTTCGACCGCCAAAGCTTTCAGGGGAGCATTTGCAAGCGGTTGGCACCATTTTTGAGTGAATTGCCCAAAGTCAGATTTTTGCTGAAATTGTGACCCCGGGGCTTAGGGATTTTTTCAAAAAATCTTTTTCCGCCGGTTAAGTTGTTGAGGGCTGATTTCTTGTCCTGTGATAAAAAGCCTTCTGTTTCGACCGCCAAAGCTTTCAGGGGAGCATTTACAACCGGTTGGCACCATTTTTGAGTGAATTGCCGAAAGTCAGATTTTTGCTGAAATTGTGACCCCGGGGCTTAGGGATTTTTTCAAAAAATCTTTTTCCGCCGGTTAAGTTGTTGAGGGCTGATTTCTTGTCCTGTGATAAAAAGCCTTCTGTTTCGACCGCCAAAGCTTTCAGGGGAGCATTTGCAAGCGGTTGGCACCATTTTTGAGTGAATTGCCCAAAGTCAGATTTTTGCTGAAATTGTGACCCAGGGGCTTAAGGATTTTTTCAAAAAATCTTTTTCTGCCGGTTAAGTTGTTGAAGGCTGATTTCTTGTTCTGTGATAAAAAGCCTTCTGTTTTGACTGAGAAAGTTTTCAGGGGAGCATTTGCAACCGGTTGGCACCATTTTTGAGTGAATTGCCAAAAGTCAGATTTTTGCTGAAATTGTGACCCCGGGGCTTAAGGATTTTTTCAAAAAATCTTTTTCTGCCGGTTAAGTTGTTGAGGGCTGATTTCTTGTTCTGTGATAATAAGCCTTTTGTTTCGACTGAAAAAGCTTTCAGGGGAGCATTTGCAACCGGTTGGCACCATTTTTGAGTGAATTGCCCAAAGTCAGATTTTTGCTGAAATTGTGACCCCGGGGCTTAAGGATTTTTTCAAAAAATCTTTTTCCGCCGGTTAAGTTGTTGAGGGCTGATTTCTTGTCCTGTGATAAAAATCCTTCTGTTTCGACCGCCAAAGCTTTCAGGGGAGCATTTGCAAGCGGTTGGCACCATTTTTGAGTGAATTGCTCAAAGTCAGATTTTTGCTGAAATTGTGACCCCGGGGCTTAGGGATTTTTTCAAAAAATCTTTTTCCGCCGGTTAAGTTGTTGAGGGCTGATTTCTTGTCCTGTGATAAAAAGCCTTCTGTTTCGACCGCCAAAGCTTTTAGGGGAGCATTTACAATCGGTTGGCACCATTTTTGAGTGAATTGCCCAAAGTCAGATTTTTGCTGAAATTGTGACCCCGGGGCTTAGGGATTTTTTCAAAAAATCTTTTTCCGCCGGTTAAGTTGTTGAGGGCTGATTTCTTGTCCTGTGATAAAAAGCCTTCTGCTTCGACTGCCAAAGCTTTCTGGGAAGCATTTGCAAGTGATTGGCACCATTTTTGAGTGAATTGCCAAAAGTCAGATTTTTGCTAAAATTGTGACCCCGGGGCTTAGGGATTTTTTCAAAAAATCTTTTTCCGCCGGTTAAGTTGTTGAGGGCTGATTTCTTGTCCTGTGATAAAAAGCCTTCTGTTTCGACCGCCAAAGCTTTCAGGGGAGCACTTGCAAGCAGTTGGTACCATTTTTGAGTGAATTGCCAAAAGTCAGATTTTTGCTGAAATTGTGACCCCGGGACTTAGGGATTTTTTCAAAAAATCTTTTTCCGCCGGTTAAGTTGTTGAGGGCTGATTTCTTGTCCTGTGATAAAAAGCCTTCTGTTTCGACCGCTAAAGCTTTCAGGGGAGCATTTGCAAGCGGTTGGTACCATTTTTGATTGAATTGCCCAAAGTCAGATTTTTGCTGAAATTGTGACCCCGGGGCTAAGGGATTTTTTCAAAAAAACTTTTTCTGCCGGTTAAGTTGTCGAGGGCTGATTTCTTCTTCTGTGATAATAAGCTTTCTTTTTCGACCGACAAAGCTTTCAGGGGAGCATTTGCAACCGGTTGGCACCATTTTGGAGTGAATTGCCAAAAGTCAAATTTTTGCTGAAATTGTGACCCCGGGGCTTAAGGATTTTTTTCAAAAAATCTTTTTCTGCCGGTTAAGTTGTTGAGGGCTGATTTCTTGTCCTGTGATAAAAAGCCTTCTGTTTCGACTGACAAAGCTTTCAGGGGAGCATTTGCAACCGGTTGGCACCATTTTTGAGTGTATTGCCAAAAGTCAGATTTTTGCTGAAATTGTGACCCCGGGGCTTAGGGATTTTTTCAAAAAATCTTTTTCCGCCGGTTAAGTTGTTGAGGGCTGATTTCTTGTCCTGTGATAAAAAGCCTTCTGTTTCGACTGCCAAAGCTTTCAGGGGAGCATTTACAACCGGTTGGCACCATTTTTGAGTGAATTGCCCAAAGTCAGATTTTTGCTGAAATTTGACCCCGGGGCTTAGGGATTTTTTCAAAAAATCTTTTTCTGCCGGTTAAGTTGTCGAGGGTTGATTTCCTGTTCTTTGATAATAAGCCTTCTGTTTTGACTGACAAAGCTTTCAGGGGAGCATTTGCAACCGGTTGGCACCATTTTGGAGTGAATTTCCAAAAGTCAGATTTTTGCTTAAATTGTGACCCCGGGGCTTAAGGATTTTTTCAAAAAATCTTTTTCTGCCGGTTAAGTTGTTGAGGGCTGATTTCTTGTTCTTTGATAATAAGCCTTCTGTTTCGACTGACAAAGCTTTCAGGGGAGCATTTGCAACCGGTTGGCACCATTTTTGAGTGAATTGCCCAAAGTCAGATTTTTGCTGAAATTGTGACCCCGGGGTTTAAGGATTTTTTCAAAAAATCTTTTTCTGCCGGTTAAGTTGTTGAGGGCTGATTTCTTCTTCTGTGATAATAAGCCTTCTGTTTCGACCGCCAAAGCTTTCAGGGAAGCATTTGCAAGTGATTGGCACCATTTTTGAGTGAATTGCCCAAAGTCAGATTTTTGCTGAAATTGTGACCCCGGGGCTTAAGGATTTTTTCAAAAAATCTTTTTCTGCCGGTTAAGTTGTTGAGGGCTGATTTCTTGTTCTGTGATAATAAGCCTTCTGTTTCGACTGACAAAGCTTTCAGAGGAGCATTTGCACCCGGTTGGCACCATTTTTGAGTGAATTGCCCAAAGTCAGATTTTTGCTGAAATTGTGACCCCGTGGTTTAAGGATTTTTTCAAAAAATCTTTTTCTGCCGGTTAAGTTGTTGAGGGCTGATTTCTTCTTCTGTGATAATAAGCTTTCTTTTTCGACCGACAAAGCTTTCAGGGGAGCATTTGCAACCGGTTGGCACCATTTTGGAGTGAATTGCCAAAAGTCAAATTTTTGCTGAAATTGTGACCCCGGGGCTTAAGGATTTTTTTCAAAAAATCTTTTTCTGCCGGTTAAGTTGTTGAGGGCTGATTTCTTGTCCTGTGATAAAAAGCCTTCTGTTTCGACTGACAAAGCTTTCAGGGGAGCATTTGCAACCGGTTGGCACCATTTTTGAGTGTATTGCCAAAAGTCAGATTTTTGCTGAAATTGTGACCCCGGGGCTTAGGGATTTTTTCAAAAAATCTTTTTCCGCCGGTTAAGTTGTTGAGGGCTGATTTCTTGTCCTGTGATAAAAAGCCTTCTGTTTCGACTGCCAAAGCTTTCAGGGGAGCATTTGCAAGCGGTTGGCACCATTTTTGAGTGAATTGCCCAAAGTCAGATTTTTGCTGAAATTTGACCCCGGGGCTTAGGGATTTTTTCAAAAAATCTTTTTCTGCCGGTTAAGTTGTCGAGGGTTGATTTCCTGTTCTTTGATAATAAGCCTTCTGTTTTGACTGACAAAGCTTTCAGGGGAGCATTTGCAACCGGTTGGCACCATTTTGGAGTGAATTTCCAAAAGTCAGATTTTTGCTTAAATTGTGACCCCGGGGCTTAAGGATTTTTTCAAAAAATCTTTTTCTGCCGGTTAAGTTGTTGAGGGCTGATTTCTTGTTCTTTGATAATAAGCCTTCTGTTTCGACTGACAAAGCTTTCAGGGGAGCATTTGCAACCGGTTGGCACCATTTTTGAGTGAATTGCCCAAAGTCAGATTTTTGCTGAAATTGTGACCCCGGGGTTTAAGGATTTTTTCAAAAAATCTTTTTCTGCCGGTTAAGTTGTTGAGGGCTGATTTCTTCTTCTGTGATAATAAGCCTTCTGTTTCGACCGCCAAAGCTTTCAGGGAAGCATTTGCAAGTGATTGGCACCATTTTTGAGTGAATTGCCCAAAGTCAGATTTTTGCTGAAATTGTGACCCCGGGGCTTAAGGATTTTTTCAAAAAATCTTTTTCTGCCGGTTAAGTTGTTGAGGGCTGATTTCTTGTTCTGTGATAATAAGCCTTCTGTTTCGACTGACAAAGCTTTCAGAGGAGCATTTGCACCCGGTTGGCACCATTTTTGAGTGAATTGCCCAAAGTCAGATTTTTGCTGAAATTGTGACCCCGTGGTTTAAGGATTTTTTCAAAAAATCTTTTTCTGCCGGTTAAGTTGTTGAGGGCTGATTTCTTCTTCTGTGATAATAAGCCTTCTGTTTCGACTGCCAAAGCTTTCAGGGAAGCATTTGCAAGTGATTGGCACCATTTTTGAGTGAATTGCCAAAAGTCAGATTTTTGCTGAAATTGTGACCCCGGGGCTTAGGGATTTTTTCAAAAAATCTTTTTCTGCCGGTTAAGTTTTCAAGGGCTGATTTCTTGTCCTGTGATAAAAAGCCTTCTGTTTCGACCGCCAAAGCTTTCAGGGGAGCACTTGCAAGCGGTTGGTACCATTTTTGAGTGAATTGCCAAAAGTCAGATTTTTGCTGAAATTGTGACCCCGGGGCTTAGGGATTTTTTCAAAAAATCTTTTTCTGCCGGTTAAGTTGTTGAGGGCTGATTTCTTGTTCTGTGATAATAAGCCTTTTGTTTCGACTGAAAAAGCTTTCAGGGGAGCATTTGCAACCGGTTGGCACCATTTTTGAGTGAATTGCCCAAAGTCAGATTTTTGCTGAAATTGTGACCCCGGGGCTTAAGGATTTTTTCAAAAAATCTTTTTCCGCCGGTTAAGTTGTTGAGGGCTGATTTCTTGTCCTGTGATAAAAATCCTTCTGTTTCGACCGCCAAAGCTTTCAGGGGAGCATTTGCAAGCGGTTGGCACCATTTTTGAGTGAATTGCCCAAAGTCAGATTTTTGCTGAAATTGTGACCCCGGGGCTTAGGGATTTTTTCAAAAAATCTTTTTCCGCCGGTTAAGTTGTTGAGGGCTGATTTCTTGTCCTGTGATAAAAAGCCTTCTGTTTCGACCGCCAAAGCTTTCAGGGGAGCATTTGCAAGCGGTTGGCACCATTTTTGAGTGAATTGCCCAAAGTCAGATTTTTGCTGAAATTGTGACCCCGGGGCTTAGGGATTTTTTCAAAAAATCTTTTTCCGCCGGTAAAGTTGTTGAGGGCTGATTTCTTGTCCTGTGATAAAAAGCCTTCTGTTTCGACTGCCAAAGCTTTCTGGGAAGCATTTGCAAGTGATTGGCACCATTTTTGAGTGAATTGCCAAAAGTCAGATTTTGGCTGAAATTGTGACCCCGGGGCTTAGGGATTTTTTCAAAAAATCTTTTTCCGCCGGTTAAGTTGTTGAGGGCTGATTTCTTGTCCTGTGATAAAAAGCCTTCTGTTTCGACCGCCAAAGCTTTCAGGGGAGCATTTACAACCGGTTGGCACCATTTTTGAGTGAATTGCCGAAAGTCAGATTTTTGCTGAAATTGTGACCCCGGGGCTTAGGGATTTTTTCAAAAAATCTTTTTCCGCCGGTTAAGTTGTTGAGGGCTGATTTCTTGTCCTGTGATAAAAAGCCTTCTGTTTCGACCGCCAAAGCTTTCAGGGGAGCATTTACAACCGGTTGGCACCATTTTTGAGTGAATTGCCGAAAGTCAGATTTTTGCTGAAATTGTGACCCCGGGGCTTAAGGATTTTTTCAAAAAATCTTTTTCTGCCGGTTAAGTTGTTGAGGGCTGATTTCTTGTTCTGTGATAATAAGCCTTTTGTTTCGACTGAAAAAGCTTTCAGGGGAGCATTTGCAACCGGTTGGCACCATTTTTGAGTGAATTGTCCAAAGTCAGATTTTTGCTGAAATTGTGACCCCGGGGCTTAAGGATTTTTTCAAAAAATCTTTTTCCGCCGGTTAAGTTGTTGAGGGCTGATTTCTTGTCCTGTGATAAAAATCCTTCTGTTTCGACCGCCAAAGCTTTCAGGGGAGCATTTGCAAGCGGTTGGCACCATTTTTGAGTGAATTGCCCAAAGTCAGATTTTTGCTGAAATTGTGACCCCGGGGCTTAGGGATTTTTTCAAAAAATCTTTTTCCGCCGGTTAAGTTGTTGAGGGCTGATTTCTTGTCCTGTGATAAAAAGCCTTCTGTTTCGACCGCCAAAGCTTTCAGGGGAGCATTTACAACCGGTTGGCACCATTTTTGAGTGAATTGCCGAAAGTCAGATTTTTGCTGAAATTGTGACCCCGGGGCTTAGGGATTTTTTCAAAAAATCTTTTTCCGCCGGTTAAGTTGTTGAGGGCTGATTTCTTGTCCTGTGATAAAAAGCCTTCTGTTTCGACCGCCAAAGCTTTCAGGGGAGCATTTGCAAGCGGTTGGCACCATTTTTGAGTGAATTGCCCAAAGTCAGATTTTTGCTGAAATTGTGACCCAGGGGCTTAAGGATTTTTTCAAAAAATCTTTTTCTGCCGGTTAAGTTGTTGAGGGCTGATTTCTTGTTCTGTGATAATAAGCCTTTTGTTTCGACTGAAAAAGCTTTCAGGGGAGCATTTGCAACCGGTTGGCACCATTTTTGAGTGAATTGCCCAAAGTCAGATTTTTGCTGAAATTGTGACCCCGGGGCTTAAGGATTTTTTCAAAAAATCTTTTTCCGCCGGTTAAGTTGTTGAGGGCTGATTTCTTGTCCTGTGATAAAAATCCTTCTGTTTCGACCGCCAAAGCTTTCAGGGGAGCATTTGCAAGCGGTTGGCACCATTTTTGAGTGAATTGCTCAAAGTCAGATTTTTGCTGAAATTGTGACCCCGGGGCTTAGGGATTTTTTCAAAAAATCTTTTTCCGCCGGTTAAGTTGTTGAGGGCTGATTTCTTGTCCTGTGATAAAAATCCTTCTGTTTCGACCGCCAAAGCTTTCAGGGGAGCATTTGCAAGCGGTTGGCACCATTTTTGAGTGAATTGCCCAAAGTCAGATTTTTGCTGAAATTGTGACCCCGGGGCTTAGGGATTTTTTCAAAAAATCTTTTTCCGCCGGTTAAGTTGTTGAGGGCTGATTTCTTGTCCTGTGATAAAAAGCCTTCTGTTTCGACCGCCAAAGCTTTCAGGGGAGCATTTGCAAGCGGTTGGCACCATTTTTGAGTGAATTGCCCAAAGTCAGATTTTTGCTGAAATTGTGACCCCGGGGCTTAGGGATTTTTTCAAAAAATCTTTTTCCGCCGGTTAAGTTGTTGAGGGCTGATTTCTTGTCCTGTGATAAAAAGCCTTCTGTTTCGACTGCCAAAGCTTTCTGGGAAGCATTTGCAAGTGATTGGCACCATTTTTGAGTGAATTGCCAAAAGTCAGATTTTGGCTGAAATTGTGACCCCGGGGCTTAGGGATTTTTTCAAAAAATCTTTTTCCGCCGGTTAAGTTGTTGAGGGCTGATTTCTTGTCCTGTGATAAAAAGCCTTCTGTTTCGACCGCCAAAGCTTTCAGGGGAGCATTTACAACCGGTTGGCACCATTTTTGAGTGAATTGCCGAAAGTCAGATTTTTGCTGAAATTGTGACCCCGGGGCTTAGGGATTTTTTCAAAAAATCTTTTTCCGCCGGTTAAGTTGTTGAGGGCTGATTTCTTGTGCTGTGATAAAAAGCCTTCTGTTTCGACCGCCAAAGCTTTCAGGGGAGCATTTACAACCGGTTGGCACCATTTTTGAGTGAATTGCCGAAAGTCAGATTTTTGCTGAAATTGTGACCCCGGGGCTTAAGGATTTTTTCAAAAAATCTTTTTCTGCCGGTTAAGTTGTTGAGGGCTGATTTCTTGTTCTGTGATAATAAACCTTTTGTTTCGACTGAAAAAGCTTTCAGGGGAGCATTTGCAACCGGTTGGCACCATTTTTGAGTGAATTGCCCAAAGTCAGATTTTTGCTGAAATTGTGACCCTGGGGCTTAAGGATTTTTTCAAAAAATATTTTTCCGCCGGTTAAGTTGTTGAGGGCTGATTTCTTGTCCTGTGATAAAAATCCTTCTGTTTCGACCGCCAAAGCTTTCAGGGGAGCATTTGCAAGCGGTTGGCACCATTTTTGAGTGAATTGCCCAAAGTCAGATTTTTGCTGAAATTGTGACCCCGGAGCTTAGGGATTTTTTTCAAAAAATCTTTTTCCGCCGGTTAAGTTGTTGAGGGCTGATTTCTTGTCCTGTGATAAAAAGCCTTCTGTTTCGACCGCCAAAGCTTTCAGGGGAGCATTTACAACCGGTTGGCACCATTTTTGAGTGAATTGCCGAAAGTCAGATTTTTGCTGAAATTGTGACCCCGGGGCTTAAGGATTTTTTCAAAAAATCTTTTTCCGCCGGTTAAGTTGTTGAGGGCTGATTTCTTGTCCTGTGATAAAAAGCCTTCTGTTTCGACTGACAAAGCTTTCAGGGGAGCATTTGCAACCGGTTGGCACCATTTTTGAGTGTATTGCCAAAAGTCAGATTTTTGCTGAAATTGTGACCCCGGGGCTTAGGGATTTTTTCAAAAAATCTTTTTCTGCCGGTTAAGTTGTTGAGGGCTGATTTCTTGTCCTGTGATAAAAAGCCTTCTTTTTCGACCGCCAAAGCTTTCAGGGGAGCATTTGCAAGCGGTTGGCACCATTTTTGAGTGAATTGCCCAAAGTCAGATTTTTGCTGAAATTTGACCCCGTGGCTTAGGGATTTTTTCAAAAAATCTTTTTCTGCCGGTTAAGTTGTCGAGGGTTGATTTCCTGTTCTTTGATAATAAGCCTTCTGTTTTGACTGACAAAGCTTTCAGGGGAGCATTTGCAACCGGTTGGCACCATTTTGGAGTGAATTTCCAAAAGTCAGATTTTGGCTTAAATTGTGACCCCGGGGCTTAAGGATTTTTTCAAAAAATCTTTTTCTGCCGGTTAAGTTGTTGAGGGCTGATTTCTTGTTCTTTGATAATAAGCCTTCTGTTTCGACTGACAAAGCTTTCAGGGGAGCATTTGCAACCGGTTGGCACCATTTTTGAGTGAATTGCCCAAAGTCAGATTTTTGCTGAAATTGTGACCCCGGGGCTTAAGGATTTTTTCAAAAAATCTTTTTCCGCCGGTTAAGTTGTTGAGGGCTGATTTCTTGTCCTGTGATAAAAATCCTTCTGTTTCGACCGCCAAAGCTTTCAGGGGAGCATTTGCAAGCGGTTGGCACCATTTTTGAGTGAATTGCCCAAAGTCAGATTTTTGCTGAAATTGTGACCCCGGGGCTTAGGGATTTTTTCAAAAAATCTTTTTCCGCCGGTTAAGTTGTTGAGGGCTGATTTCTTGTCCTGTGATAAAAAGCCTTCTGTTTCGACCGCCAAAGCTTTCAGGGGAGCATTTACAACCGGTTGGCACCATTTTTGAGTGAATTGCCAAAAGTCAGATTTTGGCTGAAATTGTGACCCCGGGGCTTAGGGATTTTTTCAAAAAATCTTTTTCCGCCGGTTAAGTTGTTGAGGGCTGATTTCTTGTCCTGTGATAAAAAGCCTTCTGTTTCGACCGCCAAAGCTTTCAGGGGAGCATTTACAACCGGTTGGCACCATTTTTGAGTGAATTGCCGAAAGTCAGATTTTTGCTGAAATTGTGACCCCGGGGCTTAGGGATTTTTTCAAAAAATCTTTTTCCGCCGGTTAAGTTGTTGAGGGCTGATTTCTTGTGCTGTGATAAAAAGCCTTCTGTTTCGACCGCCAAAGCTTTCAGGGGAGCATTTACAACCGGTTGGCACCATTTTTGAGTGAATTGCCGAAAGTCAGATTTTTGCTGAAATTGTGACCCCGGGGCTTAAGGATTTTTTCAAAAAATCTTTTTCTGCCGGTTAAGTTGTTGAGGGCTGATTTCTTGTTCTGTGATAATAAACCTTTTGTTTCGACTGAAAAAGCTTTCAGGGGAGCATTTGCAACCGGTTGGCACCATTTTTGAGTGAATTGCCCAAAGTCAGATTTTTGCTGAAATTGTGACCCCGGGGCTTAAGGATTTTTTCAAAAAATATTTTTCCGCCGGTTAAGTTGTTGAGGGCTGATTTCTTGTCCTGTGATAAAAATCCTTCTGTTTCGACCGCCAAAGCTTTCAGGGGAGCATTTGCAAGCGGTTGGCACCATTTTTGAGTGAATTGCCCAAAGTCAGATTTTTGCTGAAATTGTGACCCCGGAGCTTAGGGATTTTTTTCAAAAAATCTTTTTCCGCCGGTTAAGTTGTTGAGGGCTGATTTCTTGTCCTGTGATAAAAAGCCTTCTGTTTCGACCGCCAAAGCTTTCAGGGGAGCATTTACAACCGGTTGGCACCATTTTTGAGTGAATTGCCGAAAGTCAGATTTTTGCTGAAATTGTGACCCCGGGGCTTAGGGATTTTTTCAAAAAATCTTTTTCCGCCGGTTAAGTTGTTGAGGGCTGATTTCTTGTCCTGTGATAAAAAGCCTTCTGTTTCGACCGCCAAAGCTTTCAGGGGAGCATTTGCAAGCGGTTGGCACCATTTTTGAGTGAATTGCCCAAAGTCAGATTTTTGCTGAAATTTGACCCCGGGGCTTAGGGATTTTTTCAAAAAATCTTTTTCTGCCGGTTAAGTTGTCGAGGGTTGATTTCTTGTCCTGTGATAAAAAGCCTTCTGTTTCGACCGCCAAAGCTTTCAGGGGAGCATTTACAACCGGTTGGCACCATTTTTGAGTGAATTGCCGAAAGTCAGATTTTTGCTGAAATTGTGACCCCGGGGCTTAAGGATTTTTTCAAAAAATCTTTTTCCGCCGGTTAAGTTGTTGAGGGCTGATTTCTTGTCCTGTGATAAAAAGCCTTCTGTTTCGACCGCCAAAGCTTTCAGGGGAGCATTTACAACCGGTTGGCACCATTTTTGAGTGAATTGCCGAAAGTCAGATTTTTGCTGAAATTGTGACCCCGGGGCTTAAGGATTTTTTCAAAAAATCTTTTTCCGCCGGTTAAGTTGTTGAGGGCTGATTTCTTGTCCTGTGATAAAAATCCTTCTGTTTCGACCGCCAAAGCTTTCAGGGGAGCATTTGCAAGCGGTTGGCACCATTTTTGAGTGAATTGCCCAAAGTCAGATTTTTGCTGAAATTGTGACCCCGGGGCTTAAGGATTTTTTCAAAAAATCTTTTTCTGCCGGTTAAGTTGTTGAGGGCTGATTTCTTGTTCTGTGATAATAAGCCTTTTGTTTCGACTGAAAAAGCTTTCAGGGGAGCATTTGAAACCGGTTGGCACCATTTTGGAGTGAATTGCCAAAAGTCAGATTTTTGCTGAAATTGTGACCCCGGGGCTTAAGGATTTTTTTCAAAAAATCTTTTTCTGCCGGTTAAGTTGTTGAGGGCTGATTTCTTGTCCTGTGATAAAAAGCCTTCTGTTTCGACTGACAAAGCTTTCAGGGGAGCATTTGCAACCGGTTGGCACCATTTTTGAGTGTATTGCCAAAAGTCAGATTTTTGCTGAAATTGTGACCCCGGGGCTTAGGGATTTTTTCAAAAAATCTTTTTCCGCCGGTTAAGTTGTTGAGGGCTGATTTCTTGTCCTGTGATAAAAAGCCTTCTTTTTCGACCGCCAAAGCTTTCAGGGGAGCATTTGCAAGCGGTTGGCACCATTTTTGAGTGAATTGCCCAAAGTCAGATTTTTGCTGAAATTTGACCCCGTGGCTTAGGGATTTTTTCAAAAAATCTTTTTCTGCCGGTTAAGTTGTCGAGGGTTGATTTCCTGTTCTTTGATAATAAGCCTTCTGTTTTGACTGACAAAGCTTTCAGGGGAGCATTTGCAACCGGTTGGCACCATTTTGGAGTGAATTTCCAAAAGTCAGATTTTGGCTTAAATTGTGACCCCGGGGCTTAAGGATTTTTTCAAAAAATCTTTTTCCGCCGGTTAAGTTGTTGAGGGCTGATTTCTTGTCCTGTGATAAAAATCCTTCTGTTTCGACCGCCAAAGCTTTCAGGGGAGCATTTGCAAGCGGTTGGCACCATTTTTGAGTGAATTGCCCAAAGTCAGATTTTTGCTGAAATTGTGACCCCGGGGCTTAAGGATTTTTTCAAAAAATCTTTTTCTGCCGGTTAAGTTGTTGAGGGCTGATTTCTTGTTCTGTGATAATAAGCCTTTTGTTTCGACTGAAAAAGCTTTCAGGGGAGCATTTGAAACCGGTTGGCACCATTTTGGAGTGAATTGCCAAAAGTCAGATTTTTGCTGAAATTGTGACCCCGGGGCTTAAGGATTTTTTTCAAAAAATCTTTTTCTGCCGGTTAAGTTGTTGAGGGCTGATTTCTTGTCCTGTGATAAAAAGCCTTCTGTTTCGACTGACAAAGCTTTCAGGGGAGCATTTGCAACCGGTTGGCACCATTTTTGAGTGTATTGCCAAAAGTCAGATTTTTGCTGAAATTGTGACCCCGGGGCTTAGGGATTTTTTCAAAAAATCTTTTTCCGCCGGTTAAGTTGTTGAGGGCTGATTTCTTGTCCTGTGATAAAAAGCCTTCTTTTTCGACCGCCAAAGCTTTCAGGGGAGCATTTGCAAGCGGTTGGCACCATTTTTGAGTGAATTGCCCAAAGTCAGATTTTTGCTGAAATTTGACCCCGTGGCTTAGGGATTTTTTCAAAAAATCTTTTTCTGCCGGTTAAGTTGTCGAGGGTTGATTTCCTGTTCTTTGATAATAAGCCTTCTGTTTTGACTGACAAAGCTTTCAGGGGAGCATTTGCAACCGGTTGGCACCATTTTGGAGTGAATTTCCAAAAGTCAGATTTTGGCTTAAATTGTGACCCCGGGGCTTAAGGATTTTTTCAAAAAATCTTTTTCTGCCGGTTAAGTTGTTGAGGGCTGATTTCTTGTTCTTTGATAATAAGCCTTCTGTTTCGACTGACAAAGCTTTCAGGGGAGCATTTGCAACCGGTTGGCACCATTTTTGAGTGAATTGCCCAAAGTCAGATTTTTGCTGAAATTGTGACCCCGGGGCTTAAGGATTTTTTCAAAAAATCTTTTTCTGCCGGTTAAGTTGTTGAGGGCTGATTTCTTGTTCTGTGATAATAAGCCTTCTGTTTCGACTGACAAAGCTTTCAGAGGAGCATTTGCAACCGGTTGGCACCATTTTTGAGTGAATTGCCCAAAGTCAGATTTTTGCTGAAATTGTGACCCCGGGGCTTAGGGATTTTTTTCAAAAAATCTTTTTCCGCCGGTTAAGTTGTTGAGGGCTGATTTCTTGTCCTGTGATAAAAAGCCTTCTGTTTCGACCGCCAAAGCTTTCAGGGGAGCATTTACAACCGGTTGGCACCATTTTTGAGTGAATTGCCGAAAGTCAGATTTTTGCTGAAATTGTGACCCCGGGGCTTAAGGATTTTTTCAAAAAATCTTTTTCTGCCGGTTAAGTTGTTGAGGGCTGATTTCTTGTCCTGTGATAAAAAGCCTTCTGTTTCGACCGCCAAAGCTTTCAGGGGAGCATTTACAACCGGTTGGCACCATTTTTGAGTGAATTGCCGAAAGTCAGATTTTTGCTGAAATTGTGACCCCGGGGCTTAGGGATTTTTTCAAAAAATCTTTTTCCGCCGGTTAAATTGTTGAGGGCTGATTTCTTGTCCTGTGATAAAAAGCCTTCTGTTTCGACCGCCAAAGCTTTCAGGGGAGCATTTACAACCGGTTGGCACCATTTTTGAGTGAATTGCCGAAAGTCAGATTTTTGCTGAAATTGTGACCCCGGGGCTTAAGGATTTTTTCAAAAAATCTTTTTCCGGCTTTTAAGTTGTTGAGGGCTGATTTCTTGTCCTGTGATAAAAAGCCTTCTGTTTCGACCGCCAAAGCTTTCAGGGGAGCATTTACAACCGGTTGGCACCATTTTTGAGTGAATTGCCGAAAGTCAGATTTTTGCTGAAATTGTGACCCCGGGGCTTAAGGATTTTTTCAAAAAATCTTTTTCCGCCGGTTAAGTTGTTGAGGGCTGATTTCTTGTCCTGTGATAAAAAGCCTTCTGTTTCGACCGCCAAAGCTTTCAGGGGAGCATTTACAACCGGTTGGCACCATTTTTGAGTGAATTGCCGAAAGTCAGATTTTTGCTGAAAGTGTGACCCCGGGGCTTAAGGATTTTTTCAAAAAATCTTTTTCTGCCGGTTAAGTTGTTGAGGGCTGATTTCTTGTTCTTTGATAATAAGCCTTCTGTTTCGACTGACAAAGCTTTCAGGGGAGCATTTGCAACCGGTTGGCACCATTTTTGAGTGAATTGCCCAAAGTCAGATTTTTGCTGAAATTGTGACCCCGGGGCTTAAGGATTTTTTCAAAAAATCTTTTTCTGCCGGTTAAGTTGTTGAGGGCTGATTTCTTGTTCTGTGATAATAAGCCTTCTGTTTCGACTGACAAAGCTTTCAGAGGAGCATTTGCAACCGGTTGGCACCATTTTTGAGTGAATTGCCCAAAGTCAGATTTTTGCTGAAATTGTGACCCCGGGGCTTAGGGATTTTTTTCAAAAAATCTTTTTCCGCCGGTTAAGTTGTTGAGGGCTGATTTCTTGTCCTGTGATAAAAAGCCTTCTGTTTCGACCGCCAAAGCTTTCAGGGGAGCATTTACAACCGGTTGGCACCATTTTTGAGTGAATTGCCGAAAGTCAGATTTTTGCTGAAATTGTGACCCCGGGGCTTAAGGATTTTTTCAAAAAATCTTTTTCTGCCGGTTAAGTTGTTGAGGGCTGATTTCTTGTCCTGTGATAAAAAGCCTTCTGTTTCGACCGCCAAAGCTTTCAGGGGAGCATTTACAACCGGTTGGCACCATTTTTGAGTGAATTGCCGAAAGTCAGATTTTTGCTGAAATTGTGACCCCGGGGCTTAGGGATTTTTTCAAAAAATCTTTTTCCGCCGGTTAAATTGTTGAGGGCTGATTTCTTGTCCTGTGATAAAAAGCCTTCTGTTTCGACCGCCAAAGCTTTCAGGGGAGCATTTACAACCGGTTGGCACCATTTTTGAGTGAATTGCCGAAAGTCAGATTTTTGCTGAAATTGTGACCCCGGGGCTTAAGGATTTTTTCAAAAAATCTTTTTCCGCCGGTTAAGTTGTTGAGGGCTGATTTCTTGTCCTGTGATAAAAAGCCTTCTGTTTCGACCGCCAAAGCTTTCAGGGGAGCATTTACAACCGGTTGGCACCATTTTTGAGTGAATTGCCGAAAGTCAGATTTTTGCTGAAATTGTGACCCCGGGGCTTAGGGATTTTTTCAAAAAATCTTTTTCCGCCGGTTAAATTGTTGAGGGCTGATTTCTTGTCCTGTGATAAAAAGCCTTCTGTTTCGACCGCCAAAGCTTTCAGGGGAGCATTTACAACCGGTTGGCACCATTTTTGAGTGAATTGCCGAAAGTCAGATTTTTGCTGAAATTGTGACCCCGGGGCTTAAGGATTTTTTCAAAAAATCTTTTTCCGGCTTTTAAGTTGTTGAGGGCTGATTTCTTGTCCTGTGATAAAAAGCCTTCTGTTTCGACCGCCAAAGCTTTCAGGGGAGCATTTACAACCGGTTGGCACCATTTTTGAGTGAATTGCCGAAAGTCAGATTTTTGCTGAAATTGTGACCCCGGGGCTTAAGGATTTTTTCAAAAAATCTTTTTCCGCCGGTTAAGTTGTTGAGGGCTGATTTCTTGTCCTGTGATAAAAAGCCTTCTGTTTCGACCGCCAAAGCTTTCAGGGGAGCATTTACAACCGGTTGGCACCATTTTTGAGTGAATTGCCGAAAGTCAGATTTTTGCTGAAATTGTGACCCCGGGGCTTAAGGATTTTTTCAAAAAATCTTTTTCTGCCGGTTAAGTTGTTGAGGGCTGATTTCTTGTTCTGTGATAATAAGCCTTTTGTTTCGACTGAAAAAGCTTTCAGGGGAGCATTTGCAACCGGTTGGCACCATTTTTGAGTGAATTGCCCAAAGTCAGATTTTTGCTGAAATTGTGACCCCGGGACTTAAGGATTTTTTCAAAAAATCTTTTTCCGCCGGTTAAGTTGTTGAGGGCTGATTTCTTGTCCTGTGATAAAAATCCTTCTGTTTCGACCGCCAAAGCTTTCAGGGGAGCATTTGCAAGCGGTTGGCACCATTTTTGAGTGAATTGCTCAAAGTCAGATTTTTGCTGAAATTGTGACCCCGGGGCTTAAGGGATTTTTTCAAAAAATCTTTTTCCGCCGGTTAAGTTGTTGAGGGCTGATTTCTTGTCCTGTGATAAAAAGCCTTCTGTTTCGACCGCCAAAGCTTTCAGGGGAGCATTTACAACCGGTTGGCACCATTTTTGAGTGAATTGCCGAAAGTCAGATTTTTGCTAAAATTGTGACCCCGGGGCTTAAGGATTTTTTCAAAAAATCTTTTTCTGCCGGTTAAGTTGTTGAGGGCTGATTTCTTGTTCTGTGATAATAAGCCTTTTGTTTCGACTGAAAAAGCTTTCAGGGGAGCATTTGCAACCGGTTGGCACCATTTTTGAGTGAATTGCCGCAAGTCAGATTTTTGCTGAAATTGTGACCCCGGGGCTTAAGGATTTTTTCAAAAAATCTTTTTCTGCCGGTTAAGTTGTTGAGGGCTGATTTCTTGTTCTGTGATAATAAGCCTTTTGTTTCGACTGAAAAAGCTTTCAGGGGAGCATTTGCAACCGGTTGGCACCATTTTTGAGTGAATTGCCCAAAGTCAGATTTTTGCTGAAATTGTGACCCCGGGGCTTAAGGATTTTTTCAAAAAATCTTTTTCCGCCGGTTAAGTTGTTGAGGGCTGATTTCTTGTCCTGTGATAAAAATCCTTCTGTTTCGACCGCCAAAGCTTTCAGGGGAGCATTTGCAAGCGGTTGGCACCATTTTTGAGTGAATTGCCCAAAGTCAGATTTTTGCTGAAATTGTGACCCCGGGGCTTAGGGATTTTTTCAAAAAATCTTTTTCTGCCGGTTAAGTTGTTGAGGGCTGATTTCTTGTCCTGTGATAAAAAGCCTTCTGTTTCGACCGCCAAAGCTTTCAGGGGAGCATTTACAACCGGTTGGCACCATTTTTGAGTGAATTGCCGAAAGTCAGATTTTTGCTGAAATTGTGACCCCGGGCCTTAGGGATTTTTTCAAAAAATCTTTTTCCGCCGGTTAAGTTGTTGAGGGCTGATTTCTTGTTCTGTGATAAAAAGCCTTCTGTTTCGACCGCCAAAGCTTTCAGGGGAGCATTTGCAACCGGTTGGCACCATTTTTGAGTGAATTGCCCAAAGTCAGATTTTTGCTGAAATTTGACCCCGGGGCTTAGGGATTTTTTCAAAAAATCTTTTTCTGCCGGTTAAGTTGTCGAGGGTTGATTTCTTGTCCTGTGATAAAAATCCTTCTGTTTCGACCGCCAAAGCTTTCAGGGGAGCATTTACAACCGGTTGGCACCATTTTTGAGTGAATTGCCCAAAGTCAGATTTTTGCTGAAATTGTGACCCCGGGGCTTAGGGATTTTTTCAAAAAATCTTTTTCCGCCGGTTAAATTGTTGAGGGCTGATTTCTTGTCCTGTGATAAAAAGCTTTCTTTTTCGACCGACAAAGCTTTCAGGGGAGCATTTGCAACCGGTTGGCACCATTTTTGAGTGTATTGCCAAAAGTCAGATTTTTGCTGAAATTGTGACCCCGGGGCTTAGGGATTTTTTCAAAAAATCTTTTTCCGCCGGTTAAGTTGTTGAGGGCTGATTTCTTGTCCTGTGATAAAAAGCCTTCTGTTTCGACCGCCAAAGCTTTCAGGGGAGCATTTGCAAGCGGTTGGCACCATTTTTGAGTGAATTGCCCAAAGTCAGATTTTTGCTGAAATTTGACCCCGGGGCTTAGGGATTTTTTCAAAAAATCTTTTTCTGCCGGTTAAGTTGTCGAGGGTTGATTTCCTGTTCTTTGATAATAAGCCTTCTGTTTCGACCGCCAAAGCTTTCAGGGGAGCATTTACAACCGGTTGGCACCATTTTTGAGTGAATTACCGAAAGTCAGATTTTTGCTGAAATTGTGACCCCGGGGCTTAAGGATTTTTTCAAAAAATCTTTTTCCGGCTTTTAAGTTGTTGAGGGCTGATTTCTTGTCCTGTGATAAAAAGCCTTCTGTTTCGACCGCCAAAGCTTTCAGGGGAGCATTTACAACCGGTTGGCACCATTTTTGAGTGAATTGCCGAAAGTCAGATTTTTGCTGAAATTGTGACCCCGGGGCTTAAGGATTTTTTCAAAAAATCTTTTTCTGCCGGTTAAGTTGTTGAGGGCTGATTTCTTGTTCTGTGATAATAAGCCTTTTGTTTCGACTGAAAAAGCTTTCAGGGGAGCATTTGCAACCGGTTGGCACCATTTTTGAGTGAATTGCCCAAAGTCAGATTTTTGCTGAAATTGTGACCCCGGGGCTTAAGGATTTTTTCAAAAAATCTTTTTCCGCCGGTTAAGTTGTTGAGGGCTGATTTCTTGTCCTGTGATAAAAATCCTTCTGTTTCGACCGCCAAAGCTTTCAGGGGAGCATTTGCAAGCGGTTGGCACCATTTTTGAGTGAATTGCCCAAAGTCAGATTTTTGCTGAAATTGTGACCCCGGGGCTTAAGGGATTTTTTCAAAAAATCTTTTTCCGCCGGTTAAGTTGTTGAGGGCTGATTTCTTGTCCTGTGATAAAAAGCCTTCTGTTTCGACCGCCAAAGCTTTCAGGGGAGCATTTACATCCGGTTGGCACCATTTTTGAGTGAATTGCCGAAAGTCAGATTTTTGCTAAAATTGTGACCCCGGGGCTAAGGGATTTTTTCAAAAAAACTTTTTCTGCCGGTTAAGTTGTCAAGGGCTGATTTCTTCTTCTGTGATAATAAGCTTTCTTTTTCGACCGACAAAGCTTTCAGGTGAGCATTTGCAACCGGTTGGCACCATTTTTGAGTGTATTGCCCAAAGTCAGATTTTTGCTGAAATTGTGACCCCGGGGCTTAGGGATTTTTTCAAAAAATCTTTTTCCGCCGGTTAAGTTGTTGAGGGCTGATTTCTTGTCCTGTGATAAAAAGCCTTCTGTTTCGACCGCCAAAGCTTTCAGGGGAGCATTTGCAAGCGGTTGGCACCATTTTTGAGTGAATTGCCCAAAGTCAGATTTTTGCTGAAATTTGACCCCGGGGCTTAGGGATTTTTTCAAAAAATCTTTTTCTGCCGGTTAAGTTGTCGAGGGTTGATTTCCTGTTCTTTGATAATAAGCCTTCTGTTTTGACTGACAAAGCTTTCAGGGGAGCATTTGCAACCGGTTGGCACCATTTTGGAGTGAATTTCCAAAAGTCAGATTTTTGCTTAAATTGTGACCCCGGGGCTTAAGGATTTTTTCAAAAAATCTTTTTCCGCCGGTTAAGTTGTTGAGGGCTGATTTCTTGTCCTGTGATAAAAAGCCTTCTGTTTCGACCGCCAAAGCTTTCAGGGGAGCATTTGCAAGCGGTTGGCACCATTTTTGAGTGAATTGCCCAAAGTCAGATTTTTGCTGAAATTTGACCCCGGGGCTTAGGGATTTTTTCAAAAAATCTTTTTCTGCCGGTTAAGTTGTCGAGGGTTGATTTCCTGTTCTTTGATAATAAGCCTTCTGTTTTGACTGACAAAGCTTTCAGGGGAGCATTTGCAACCGGTTGGCACCATTTTGGAGTGAATTTCCAAAAGTCAGATTTTTGCTTAAATTGTGACCCCGGGGCTTAAGGATTTTTTCAAAAAATCTTTTTCTGCCGGTTAAGTTGTTGAGGGCTGATTTCTTGTTCTGTGATAATAAGCCTTCTGTTTCGACTGACAAAGCTTTGAGAGGAGCATTTGCAACCGGTTGGCACCATTTTTGAGTGAATTGCCCAAAGTCAGATTTTTGCTGAAATTGTGACCCCGGGGTTTAAGGATTTTTTCAAAAAATCTTTTTCTGCCGGTTAAGTTGTTGAGGGCTGATTTCTTCTTCTGTGATAATAAGCCTTCTGTTTCGACTGGCAAAGCTTTCAGGGAAGCATTTGCAAGTGATTGGCACCATTTTTGAGTGAATTGCCAAAAGTCAGATTTTTGCTGAAATTGTGACCCCGGGGCTTAGGGATTTTTTCAAAAAATCTTTTTCTGCCGGTTAAGTTTTCAAGGGCTGATTTCTTGTCCTGTGATAAAAAGCCTTCTGTTTCGACCGCCAAAGCTTTCAGGGGAGCACTTGCAAGCAGTTGGTACCATTTTTGAGTGAATTGCCAAAAGTCAGATTTTTGCTGAAATTGTGACCCCGGGGCTTAAGGATTTTTTCAAAAAATCTTTTTCTGCCGGTTAAGTTGTTGAGGGCTGATTTCTTGTTCTGTGATAATAAGCCTTCTGTTTCGACTGACAAAGCTTTCAGAGGAGCATTTGCAAGCGGTTGGCACCATTTTTGAGTGAATTGCCAAAAGTCAGATTTTTGTTGAAATTGTGACCCCGGGGTTTAAGGATTTTTTCAAAAAATCTTTTTCTGCCGGTTAAGTTGTTGAGGGCTGATTTCTTCTTCTGTGATAATAAGCCTTCTGTTTCGACTGCCAAAGCTTTCAGGGAAGCATTTGCAAGTGATTGGCACCATTTTTGAGTGAATTGCCAAAAGTCAGATTTTTGCTGAAATTGTGACCCCGGGGCTTAGGGATTTTTTCAAAAAATCTTTTTCTGCCGGTTAAGTTTTCAAGGGCTGATTTCTTGTCCTGTGATAAAAAGCCTTCTGTTTCGACCGCCAAAGCTTTCAGGGGAGCACTTGCAAGCAGTTGGTACCATTTTTGAGTGAATTGCCAAAAGTCAGATTTTTGCTGAAATTGTGACCCCGGGGCTTAGGGATTTTTTCAAAAAATCTTTTTCCGCCGGTTAAGTTGTTGAGGGCTGATTTCTTGTCCTGTGATAAAAATCCTTCTGTTTCGACCGCCAAAGCTTTCAGGGGAGCATTTGCAAGCGGTTGGCACCATTTTTGAGTGAATTGCCAAAAGTCAGATTTTTGCTGAAATTGTGACCCCGGGGCTTAGGGATTTTTTCAAAAAATCTTTTTCTGCCGGTTAAGTTGTCGAGGGTTGATTTCTTGTTCTGTGATAATAAGCCTTCTGTTTTGACTGACAAAACTTTCAGGGGAGCATTTGCAACCGGTTGGCACCATTTTTGAGTGAATTGCCCAAAGTCAGATTTTTGCTGAAATTGTGACCCAGGGGCTTAAGGATTTTTTCAAAAAATCTTTTTCTGCCGGTTAAGTTGTTGAGGGCTGATTTCTTGTTCTGTGATAAAAAGCCTTCTGTTTTGACTGACAAAGTTTTCAGGGGAGCATTTGCAACCGGTTGGCACCATTTTTGAGTGAATTGCCAAAAGTCAGATTTTTGCTGAAATTGTGACCCCGGGGCTTAAGGATTTTTTCAAAAAATCTTTTTCCGCCGGTTAAGTTGTTGAGGGCTGATTTCTTGTCCTGTGATAAAAATCCTTCTGTTTCGACCGCCAAAGCTTTCAGGGGAGCATTTGCAACCGGTTGGCACCATTTTTGAGTGAATTGCCGAAAGTCAGATTTTTGCTGAAATTGTGACCCCGGGCCTTAGGGATTTTTTCAAAAAATCTTTTTCCGCCGGTTAAGTTGTTGAGGGCTGATTTCTTGTCCTGTGATAAAAAGCCTTCTGTTTCGACCGCCAAAGCTTTCAGGGGAGCATTTGCAACCGGTTGGCACCATTTTTGAGTGAATTGCCCAAAGTCAGATTTTTGCTGAAATTTGACCCCGGGGCTTAGGGATTTTTTCAAAAAATCTTTTTCTGCCGGTTAAGTTGTCGAGGGTTGATTTCTTGTCCTGTGATAAAAATCCTTCTGTTTCGACCGCCAAAGCTTTCAGGGGAGCATTTGCAAGCGGTTGGCACCATTTTTGAGTGAATTGCCCAAAGTCAGATTTTTGCTGAAATTGTGACCCCGGGGCTTAGGGATTTTTTCAAAAAATCTTTTTCCGCCGGTTAAGTTGTTGAGGGCTGATTTCTTGTTCTGTGATAATAAGCCTTCTGTTTCGACTGACAAAGCTTTCAGAGGAGCATTTGCAACTGGTTGGCACCATTTTTGAGTGAATTGCCCAAAGTCAGATTTTTGCTGAAATTGTGACCCCGGGGTTTAAGGATTTTTTCAAAAAATCTTTTTCTGCCGGTTAAGTTGTTGAGGGCTGATTTCTTGTTCTGTGATAATAAGCCTTCTGTTTCGACTGACAAAGCTTTGAGAGGAGCATTTGCAACCGGTTGGCACCATTTTTGAGTGAATTGCCCAAAGTCAGATTTTTGCTGAAATTGTGACCCCGGGGTTTAAGGATTTTTTCAAAAAATCTTTTTCTGCCGGTTAAGTTGTTGAGGGCTGATTTCTTCTTCTGTGATAATAAGCCTTCTGTTTCGACTGGCAAAGCTTTCAGGGAAGCATTTGCAAGTGATTGGCACCATTTTTGAGTGAATTGCCAAAAGTCAGATTTTTGCTGAAATTGTGACCCCGGGGCTTAGGGATTTTTTCAAAAAATCTTTTTCTGCCGGTTAAGTTTTCAAGGGCTGATTTCTTGTCCTGTGATAAAAAGCCTTCTGTTTCGACCGCCAAAGCTTTCAGGGGAGCACTTGCAAGCAGTTGGTACCATTTTTGAGTGAATTGCCAAAAGTCAGATTTTTGCTGAAATTGTGACCCCGGGGCTTAGGGATTTTTTCAAAAAATCTTTTTCCGCCGGTTAAGTTGTTGAGGGCTGATTTCTTGTCCTGTGATAAAAATCCTTCTGTTTCGACCGCCAAAGCTTTCAGGGGAGCATTTGCAAGCGGTTGGCACCATTTTTGAGTGAATTGCCAAAAGTCAGATTTTTGCTGAAATTGTGACCCCGGGGCTTAGGGATTTTTTCAAAAAATCTTTTTCTGCCGGTTAAGTTGTCGAGGGTTGATTTCTTGTTCTGTGATAATAAGCCTTCTGTTTTGACTGACAAAGCTTTCAGGGGAGCATTTGCAACCGGTTGGCACCATTTTTGAGTGAATTGCCCAAAGTCAGATTTTTGCTGAAATTGTGACCCAGGGGCTTAAGGATTTTTTCAAAAAATCTTTTTCTGCCGGTTAAGTTGTTGAGGGCTGATTTCTTGTTCTGTGATAAAAAGCCTTCTGTTTTGACTGACAAAGTTTTCAGGGGAGCATTTGCAACCGGTTGGCACCATTTTTGAGTGAATTGCCAAAAGTCAGATTTTTGCTTAAATTGTGACCCCGGGGCTTAAGGATTTTTTCAAAAAATCTTTTTCTGCCGGTTAAGTTGTTGAGGGCTGATTTCTTGTTCTGTGATAATAAGCCTTCTGTTTCGACTGACAAAGCTTTCAGAGGAGCATTTGCAACTGGTTGGCACCATTTTTGAGTGAATTGCCCAAAGTCAGATTTTTGCTGAAATTGTGACCTCGGGGTTTAAGGATTTTTTCAAAAAATCTTTTTCTGCCGGTTAAGTTGTTGAGGGCTGATTTCTTCTTCTGTGATAATAAGCCTTCTGTTTCGACTGCCACAGCTTTCAGGGAAGCATTTGCAAGTGATTGGCACCATTTTTGAGTGAATTGCCAAAAGTCAGATTTTTGCTGAAATTGTGACCCCGGGGCTTAGGGATTTTTTCAAAAAATCTTTTTCTGCCGGTTAAGTTTTCAAGGGCTGATTTCTTGTCCTGTGATAAAAAGCCTTCTGTTTCGACCGCCAAAGCATTCAGGGGAGCACTTGCAAGCAGTTGGTACCATTTTTGAGTGAATTGCCAAAAGTCAGATTTTTGCTGAAATTGTGACCCCGGGGCTTAGGGATTTTTTCAAAAAATCTTTTTCCGCCGGTTAAGTTGTTGAGGGCTGATTTCTTGTCCTGTGATAAAAATCCTTCTGTTTCGACCGCCAAAGCTTTCAGGGGAGCATTTGCAAGCGGTTGGCACCATTTTTGAGTGAATTGCCAAAAGTCAGATTTTTGCTGAAATTGTGACCCCGGGGCTTAGGGATTTTTTCAAAAAATCTTTTTCTGCCGGTTAAGTTGTCGAGGGTTGATTTCTTGTTCTGTGATAATAAGCCTTCTGTTTTGACTGACAAAACTTTCAGGGGAGCATTTGCAACCGGTTGGCACCATTTTTGAGTGAATTGCCCAAAGTCAGATTTTTGCTGAAATTGTGACCCAGGGGCTTAAGGATTTTTTCAAAAAATCTTTTTCTGCCGGTTAAGTTGTTGAGGGCTGATTTCTTGTTCTGTGATAAAAAGCCTTCTGTTTTGACTGACAAAGTTTTCAGGGGAGCATTTGCAACCGGTTGGCACCATTTTTGAGTGAATTGCCAAAAGTCAGATTTTTGCTGAAATTGTGACCCCGGGGCTTAAGGATTTTTTCAAAAAATCTTTTTCTGCCGGTTAAGTTGTTGAGGGCTGATTTCTTGTTCTGTGATAATAAGCCTTTTGTTTCGACTGAAAAAGCTTTCAGGGGAGCATTTGCAACCGGTTGGCACCATTTTTGAGTGAATTGCCGAAAGTCAGATTTTTGCTGAAATTGTGACCCCGGGGCTTAAGGATTTTTTCAAAAAATCTTTTTCTGCCGGTTAAGTTGTTGAGGGCTGATTTCTTGTTCTGTGATAATAAGCCTTTTGTTTCGACTGAAAAAGCTTTCAGGGGAGCATTTGCAACCGGTTGGCACCATTTTTGAGTGAATTGCCCAAAGTCAGATTTTTGCTGAAATTGTGACCCCGGGGCTTAAGGATTTTTTCAAAAAATCTTTTTCCGCCGGTTAAGTTGTTGAGGGCTGATTTCTTGTCCTGTGATAAAAATCCTTCTGTTTCGACCGCCAAAGCTTTCAGGGGAGCATTTGCAAGCGGTTGGCACCATTTTTGAGTGAATTGCCCAAAGTCAGATTTTTGCTGAAATTGTGACCCCGGGGCTTAGGGATTTTTTCAAAAAATCTTTTTCCGCCGGTTAAGTTGTTGAGGGCTGATTTCTTGTCCTGTGATAAAAAGCCTTCTGTTTCGACCGCCAAAGCTTTCAGGGGAGCATTTACAACCGGTTGGCACCATTTTTGAGTGAATTGCCGAAAGTCAGATTTTTGCTGAAATTGTGACCCCGGGCCTTAGGGATTTTTTCAAAAAATCTTTTTCCGCCGGTTAAGTTGTTGAGGGCTGATTTCTTGTCCTGTGATAAAAAGCCTTCTGTTTCGACCGCCAAAGCTTTCAGGGGAGCATTTGCAACCGGTTGGCACCATTTTTGAGTGAATTGCCCAAAGTCAGATTTTTGCTGAAATTTGACCCCGGGGCTTAGGGATTTTTTCAAAAAATCTTTTTCTGCCGGTTAAGTTGTCGAGGGTTGATTTCTTGTCCTGTGATAAAAATCCTTCTGTTTCGACCGCCAAAGCTTTCAGGGGAGCATTTGCAAGCGGTTGGCACCATTTTTGAGTGAATTGCCCAAAGTCAGATTTTTGCTGAAATTGTGACCCCGGGGCTTAGGGATTTTTTCAAAAAATCTTTTTCTGCCGGTTAAGTTGTCGAGGGTTGATTTCTTGTCCTGTGATAAAAAGCCTTCTGTTTCGACCGCCAAAGCTTTCAGGGGAGCACTTGCAAGCAGTTGGTACCATTTTTGAGTGAATTGCCAAAAGTCAGATTTTTGCTGAAATTGTGACCCCGGGGCTTAGGGATTTTTTCAAAAAATCTTTTTCTGCCGGTTAAGTTGTCGAGGGTTGATTTCTTGTTCTGTGATAATAAGCCTTCTGTTTTGACTGACAAAACTTTCAGGGGAGCATTTGCAACCGGTTGGCACCATTTTTGAGTGAATTGCCCAAAGTCAGATTTTTGCTGAAATTGTGACCCCGGGGCTTAAGGATTTTTTCAAAAAATCTTTTTCTGCCGGTTAAGTTGTTGAGGGCTGATTTCTTGTTCTGTGATAATAAGCCTTTTGTTTCGACTGAAAAAGCTTTCAGGGGAGCATTTGCAACCGGTTGGCACCATTTTTGAGTGAATTGCCCAAAGTCAGATTTTTGCTGAAATTGTGACCCCGGGGCTTAAGGATTTTTTCAAAAAATCTTTTTCTGCCGGTTAAGTTGTTGAGGGCTGATTTCTTGTTCTGTGATAATAAGCCTTTTGTTTCGACTGAAAAAGCTTTCAGGGGAGCATTTGCAACCGGTTGGCACCATTTTTGAGTGAATTGCCCAAAGTCAGATTTTTGCTGAAATTGTGACCCCGGGGCTTAAGGATTTTTTCAAAAAATCTTTTTCCGCCGGTTAAGTTGTTGAGGGCTGATTTCTTGTCCTGTGATAAAAATCCTTCTGTTTCGACCGCCAAAGCTTTCAGGGCAGCATTTGCAAGCGGTTGGCACCATTTTTGAGTGAATTGCCCAAAGTCAGATTTTTGCTGAAATTGTGACCCCGGGGCTTAGGGATTTTTTTAAAAAATCTTTTTCCGCCGGTTAAGTTGTTGAGGGCTGATTTCTTGTCCTGTGATAAAAAGCCTTCTGTTTCGAACGCCAAAGCTTTCAGGGGAGCATTTACAACCGGTTGGCACCATTTTTGAGTGAATTGCCGAAAGTCAGATTTTTGCTGAAATTGTGACCCCGGGCCTTAGGGATTTTTTCAAAAAATCTTTTTCCGCCGGTTAAGTTGTTGAGGGCTGATTTCTTGTCCTGTGATAAAAAGCCTTCTGTTTCGACCGCCAAAGCTTTCAGGGGAGCATTTGCAACCGGTTGGCACCATTTTTGAGTGAATTGCCCAAAGTCAGATTTTTGCTGAAATTTGACCCCGGGGCTTAGGGATTTTTTCAAAAAATCTTTTTCTGCCGGTTAAGTTGTCGAGGGTTGATTTCTTGTCCTGTGATAAAAATCCTTCTGTTTCGACCGCCAAAGCTTTCAGGGGAGCATTTGCAAGCGGTTGGCACCATTTTTGAGTGAATTGCCCAAAGTCAGATTTTTGCTGAAATTGTGACCCCGGGGCTTAGGGATTTTTTCAAAAAATCTTTTTCCGCCGGTTAAGTTGTTGAGGGCTGATTTCTTGTCCTGTGATAAAAAGCCTTCTGTTTCGAACGCCAAAGCTTTCAGGGGAGCATTTACAACCGGTTGGCACCATTTTTGAGTGAATTGCCGAAAGTCAGATTTTTGCTGAAATTGTGACCCCGGGCCTTAGGGATTTTTTCAAAAAATCTTTTTCCGCCGGTTAAGTTGTTGAGGGCTGATTTCTTGTCCTGTGATAAAAAGCCTTCTGTTTCGACCGCCAAAGCTTTCAGGGGAGCATTTGCAACCGGTTGGCACCATTTTTGAGTGAATTGCCCAAAGTCAGATTTTTGCTGAAATTTGACCCCGGGGCTTAGGGATTTTTTCAAAAAATCTTTTTCTGCCGGTTAAGTTGTCGAGGGTTGATTTCTTGTCCTGTGATAAAAATCCTTCTGTTTCGACCGCCAAAGCTTTCAGGGGAGCATTTGCAAGCGGTTGGCACCATTTTTGAGTGAATTGCCCAAAGTCAGATTTTTGCTGAAATTGTGACCCCGGGGCTTAGGGATTTTTTCAAAAAATCTTTTTCCGCCGGTTAAGTTGTTGAGGGCTGATTTCTTGTCCTGTGATAAAAAGCCTTCTGTTTCGACCGCCAAAGCTTTCAGGGGAGCATTTGCAAGCGGTTGGCACCATTTTTGAGTGAATTGCCCAAAGTCAGATTTTTGCTGAAATTTGACCCCGGGGCTTAGGGATTTTTTCAAAAAATCTTTTTCTGCCGGTTAAGTTGTCGAGGGTTGATTTCTTGTCCTGTGATAAAAAGCCTTCTGTTTCGACCGCCAAAGCTTTCAGGGGAGCATTTACAACCGGTTGGCACCATTTTTGAGTGAATTGCCGAAAGTCAGATTTTTGCTGAAATTGTGACCCCGGGTTTTAAGGATTTTTTCAAAAAATCTTTTTCCGCCGGTTAAGTTGTTGAGGGCTGATTTCTTGTCCTGTGATAAAAAGCCTTCTGTTTCGACCGCCAAAGCTTTCAGGGGAGCATTTGCAAGCGGTTGGCACCATTTTTGAGTGAATTGCCCAAAGTCAGATTTTTGCTGAAATTGTGACCCCGGGGCTTAGGGATTTTTTCAAAAAATCTTTTTCCGCCGGTTAAGTTGTTGAGGGCTGATTTCTTGTCCTGTGATAAAAAGCCTTCTGTTTCGACCGCCAAAGCTTTCAGGGGAGCATTTACAACCGGTTGGCACCATTTTTGAGTGAATTGCCGAAAGTCAGATTTTTGCTGAAATTGTGACCCCGGGGCTTAGGGATTTTTTCAAAAAAACTTTTTCTGCCGGTTAAGTTGTCAAGGGCTGATTTCTTCTTCTGTGATAATAAGATTTCTTTTTCGACCGACAAAGCTTTCAGGGGAGCATTTGCAACCGGTTGGCACCATTTTGGAGTGAATTGCCAAAAGTCAGATTTTTGCTGAAATTGTGACCCCGGGGCTTAGGGATTTTTTCAAAAAATCTTTTTCCGCCGGTTAAGTTGTTGAGGGCTGATTTCTTGTCCTGTGATAAAAAGCCTTCTGTTTCGACCGCCAAAGCTTTCAGGGGAGCATTTACAACCGGTTGGCACCATTTTTGAGTGAATTGCCGAAAGTCAGATTTTTACTGAAATTGTGACCCCGGGGCTTAGGGATTTTTTCAAAAAATCTTTTTCCGCCGGTTAAGTTGTTGAGGGCTGATTTCTTGTCCTGTGATAAAAAGCCTTCTGTTTCGACCGCCAAAGCTTTCAGGGGAGCATTTACAACCGGTTGGCACCATTTTTGAGTGAATTGTCGAAAGTCAGATTTTTGCTGAAATTGTGACCCCGGGGCTTAAGGATTTTTTCAAAAAATCTTTTTCTGCCGGTTAAGTTGTTGAGGGCTGATTTCTTGTTCTGTGATAATAAGCCTTATGTTTCGACTGAAAAAGCTTTCAGGGGAGCATTTGCAACCGGTTGGCACCATTTTTGAGTGAATTGCCCAAAGTCAGATTTTTGCTGAAATTGTGACCCCGGGGCTTAAGGATTTTTTCAAAAAATCTTTTTCCGCCGGTTAAGTTGTTGAGGGCTGATTTCTTGTCCTGTGATAAAAATCCTTCTGTTTCGACAGCCAAAGCTTTCAGGGGAGCATTTGCAAGCGGTTGGCACCATTTTTGAGTGAATTGCCCAAAGTCAGATTTTTGCTGAAATTGTGACCCCGGGGCTTAGGGATTTTTTCAAAAAATCTTTTTCTGCCGGTTAAGTTGTTGAGGGCTGATTTCTTGTCCTGTGATAAAAAGCCTTCTGTTTCGACCGCCAAAGCTTTCAGGGGAGCATTTACAACCGGTTGGCACCATTTTTGAGTGAATTGCCGAAAGTCAGATTTTTGCTGAAATTGTGACCCCGGGGCTTAGGGATTTTTTCAAAAAAACTTTTTCTGCCGGTTAAGTTGTCAAGGGCTGATTTCTTCTTCTGTGATAATAAGATTTCTTTTTCGACCGACAAAGCTTTCAGGGGAGCATTTGCAACCGGTTGGCACCATTTTGGAGTGAATTGCCAAAAGTCAGATTTTTGCTGAAATTGTGACCCCGGGGCTTAGGGATTTTTTCAAAAAATCTTTTTCCGCCGGTTAAGTTGTTGAGGGCTGATTTCTTGTCCTGTGATAAAAAGCCTTCTGTTTCGACCGCCTAAGCTTTCAGGGGAGCATTTACAACCGGTTGGCACCATTTTTGAGTGAATTGCCCAAAGTCAGATTTTTGCTGAAATTGTGACCCCGGGGCTTAGGGATTTTTTCAAAAAATCTTTTTCCGCCGGTTAAGTTGTTGAGGGCTGATTTCTTGTCCTGTGATAAAAAGCCTTCTGTTTCGACCGCCAAAGCTTTCAGGGGAGCATTTACAACCGGTTGGCACCATTTTTGAGTGAATTGCCGAAAGTCAGATTTTTGCTGAAATTGTGACCCCGGGGCTTAAGGATTTTTTCAAAAAATCTTTTTCTGCCGGTTAAGTTGTTGAGGGCTGATTTCTTGTTCTGTGATAATAAGCCTTTTGTTTCGACTGAAAAAGCTTTCAGGGGAGCATTTGCAACCGGTTGGCACCATTTTTGAGTGAATTGCCCAAAGTCAGATTTTTGCTGAAATTGTGACCCCGGGGCTTAAGGATTTTTTCAAAAAATCTTTTTCCGCCGGTTAAGTTGTTGAGGGCTGATTTCTTGTCCTGTGATAAAAATCCTTCTGTTTCGACTGCCAAAGCTTTCAGGGGAGCATTTGCAAGCGGTTGGCACCATTTTTGAGTGAATTGCCCAAAGTCAGATTTTTGCTGAAATTGTGACCCCGGGGCTTAGGGATTTTTTCAAAAAATCTTTTTCCGCCGGTTAAGTTGTTGAGGGCTGATTTCTTGTCCTGTGATAAAAAGCCTTCTGTTTCGACCGCCAAAGCTTTCAGGGGAGCATTTACAACCGGTTGGCACCATTTTTGAGTGAATTGCCGAAAGTCAGATTTTTGCTGAAATTGTGACCCCGGGGCTTAGGGATTTTTTCAAAAAAACTCTTTCTGCCGGTTAAGATGTCAAGGACTGATTTCTTCTTCTGTGATAATAAGCTTTCTTTTTCGACCGACAAAGCTTTCAGGGGAGCATTTGCAACCGGTTGGCACCATTTTGGAGTGAATTGCCAAAAGTCAGATTTTTGGTGAAATTGTGACCCCGGGGCTTAGGGATTTTTTCAAAAAATCTTTTTCTGCCGGTTAAGTTGTTGAGGGCTGATTTCTTGTCCTGTGATAAAAAGCCTTCTGTTTCGACCGCCAAAGCTTTCAGGGGAGCATTTACAACCGGTTGGCACCATTTTTGAGTGAATTGCCGAAAGTCAGATTTTTGCTGAAATTGTGACCCCGGGGCTTAAGGATTTTTTCAAAAAATCTTTTTCCGCCGGTTAAGTTGTCGAGGGCTGATTTCTTGTCCTGTGATAAAAAGCCTTCTGTTTCGACCGCCAAAGCTTTCAGGGGAGCATTTACAACCGGTTGGCACCATTTTTGAGTGAATTGCCGAAAGTCAGATTTTTGCTGAAATTGTGACCCCGGGGCTTAAGGATTTTTTCAAAAAATCTTTTTCTGCCGGTTAAGTTGTTGAGGGCTGATTTCTTGTTCTGTGATAATAAGCCTTTTGTTTCGACTGAAAAAGCTTTCAGGGGAGCATTTGCAACCGGTTGGCACCATTTTTGAGTGAATTGCCCAAAGTCAGATTTTTGCTGAAATTGTGACCCCGGGGCTTAGGGATTTTTTCAAAAAAACTTTTTCTGCCGGTTAAGTTGTCAAGGGCTGATTTCTTCTTCTGTGATAATAAGCTTTCTTTTTCGACCGACAAAGCTTTCAGGGGAGCATTTGCAACCGGTTGGCACCATTTTGGAGTGAATTGCCAAAAGTCAGATTTTTGCTGAAATTGTGACCCCGGGGCTTAGGGATTTTTTCAAAAAAACTTTTTCTGCCGGTTAAGTTGTCAAGGGCTGATTTCTTCTTCTGTGATAATAAGCTTTCTTTTTCGACCGACAAAGCTTTCAGGGGAGCATTTGCAAGCGGTTGGCACCATTTTTGAATGAATTGCCCAAAGTCAGATTTTTGCTGAAATTGTGACCCCGGGGCTTAGGGATTTTTTCAAAAAATCTTTTTCCGCCGGTTAAGTTGTTGAGGGCTGATTTCTTGTCCTGTGATAAAAAGCCTTCTGTTTCGACCGCCAAAGCTTTCAGGGGAGCATTTACAACCGGTTGGCACCATTTTTGAGTGAATTGCCGAAAGTCAGATTTTTGCTGAAATTGTGACCCCGGGGCTTAAGGATTTTTTCAAAAAATCTTTTTCTGCCGGTTAAGTTGTTGAGGGCTGATTTCTTGTTCTGTGATAATAAGCCTTTTGTTTCGACTGAAAAAGCTTTCAGGGGAGCATTTGCAACCGGTTGGCACCATTTTTGAGTGAATTGCCCAAAGTCAGATTTTTGCTGAAATTGTGACCCCGGGGCTTAAGGATTTTTTCAAAAAATCTTTTTCCGCCGGTTAAGTTGTTGAGGGCTGATTTCTTGTCCTGTGATAAAAATCCTTCTGTTTCGACCGCCAAAGCTTTCAGGGGAGCATTTGCAAGCGGTTGGCACCATTTTTGAGTGAATTGCCCAAAGTCAGATTTTTGCTGAAATTGTGACCCCGGGGCTTAGGGATTTTTTCAAAAAATCTTTTTCCGCCGGTTAAGTTGTTGAGGGCTGATTTCTTGTCCTGTGATAAAAAGCCTTCTGTTTCGACCGCCAAAGCTTTCAGGGGAGCATTTACAACCGGTTGGCACCATTTTTGAGTGAATTGCCGAAAGTCAGATTTTTGCTGAAATTGTGACCCCGGGGCTTAGGGATTTTTTCAAAAAAACTCTTTCTGCCGGTTAAGATGTCAAGGACTGATTTCTTCTTCTGTGATAATAAGCTTTCTTTTTCGACCGACAAAGCTTTCAGGGGAGCATTTGCAACCGGTTGGCACCATTTTGGAGTGAATTGCCAAAAGTCAGATTTTTGGTGAAATTGTGACCCCGGGGCTTAGGGATTTTTTCAAAAAATCTTTTTCTGCCGGTTAAGTTGTTGAGGGCTGATTTCTTGTCCTGTGATAAAAAGCCTTCTGTTTCGACCGCCAAAGCTTTCAGGGGAGCATTTACAACCGGTTGGCACCATTTTTGAGTGAATTGCCGAAAGTCAGATTTTTGCTGAAATTGTGACCCCGGGGCTTAAGGATTTTTTCAAAAAATCTTTTTCCGCCGGTTAAGTTGTCGAGGGCTGATTTCTTGTCCTGTGATAAAAAGCCTTCTGTTTCGACCGCCAAAGCTTTCAGGGGAGCATTTACAACCGGTTGGCACCATTTTTGAGTGAATTGCCGAAAGTCAGATTTTTGCTGAAATTGTGACCCCGGGGCTTAAGGATTTTTTCAAAAAATCTTTTTCTGCCGGTTAAGTTGTTGAGGGCTGATTTCTTGTTCTGTGATAATAAGCCTTTTGTTTCGACTGAAAAAGCTTTCAGGGGAGCATTTGCAACCGGTTGGCACCATTTTTGAGTGAATTGCCCAAAGTCAGATTTTTGCTGAAATTGTGACCCCGGGGCTTAGGGATTTTTTCAAAAAAACTTTTTCTGCCGGTTAAGTTGTCAAGGGCTGATTTCTTCTTCTGTGATAATAAGCTTTCTTTTTCGACCGACAAAGCTTTCAGGGGAGCATTTGCAACCGGTTGGCACCATTTTGGAGTGAATTGCCAAAAGTCAGATTTTTGCTGAAATTGTGACCCCGGGGCTTAGGGATTTTTTCAAAAAAACTTTTTCTGCCGGTTAAGTTGTCAAGGGCTGATTTCTTCTTCTGTGATAATAAGCTTTCTTTTTCGACCGACAAAGCTTTCAGGGGAGCATTTGCAAGCGGTTGGCACCATTTTTGAATGAATTGCCCA